>NC_022031.1:65260022-65262670 GCF_000317375.1 Microtus ochrogaster | reverse complement strand
TACTGTAGCTCTGTAATAGAGTTTGAAGTCAGGGATGGTAATGCCTCCAGATGATCCTTTATTGTATAGGATTGTTTTGCCTATACCTGGGTTTTTTATTTTTCCATATAAAGTTGATTATTGTCCTCTCCAGATCTGTGAAGAATATTGCAATCCCCATCAAGGTCTCATTACGTATTTCTTTTAAAATTACTTAGGACCATCACAGAAATAGTCCTTATGGAATCATTATTGAAATCTTGCTTAAAAGTTAATCTTATGTACAAAAAAATGATTTCAGCAAAATGTCAGACAGTTTAATACATGCAGTCTACAATCTACAAAATTATACCTGAACTGATTAAACATGATGAGCTCTGTATCTTAAAAGCAATATCATCTCATCACTGTTAGTACAACATAATACTCCACCTCTCCATGCTATTCATTTGTGATTAATTTAATATGACATATTGGCTTAACAAATAAAGCAAACTTAGGTTTGCAATGACTCATTTTTGTGATCATAATATGTTTGAGAGTTAGAGAAATTTCTGTCAATGCAATTTCAGGTTATCTACCTCTCTAGGGCTCCGGAAATGTCTCTCATATTTTCCACCCTATATTACTATCTAAATCTTGTCTCCATGGATACCGCACATCAGCCAGAGCAGAGACTTAACTTTACTTGAATATTTTTCTGGCTCTCAGCAAAGACAATCATTATCAGTCTCAGGATAGTTATACAGGCAAAACAAACTAGCCCTGTTGTAAGGAGGGGTCGCTTATTTGTTTCCCAACCGGCTGGATGCTCAGACCCAAAATAATCACACAGAAGAAATATATATTAAATCACTGCTTGGCCCATTAGCTCTATCTTCTTATTAGCTAACTCTTATATCTTAATTTAAATCTCTGTATTGCCACGACGCTGTGGCTTACTGGGTAAAGTTCCAGCATCTGTGTCTGGTGGGGCTACATGGCTTCTCCTTGATGTTGTTTCCTTTCTCCCAGCATTCAGTATAGTTTTCCCTACCTAGTTCTGTTCTACCCTATCAGGCCAAGCCAGTTTTCTTTATTCATTAATAGTATTCACAGCATACAGGTGGAATCCCACATCATAGCCCACTGGTCAAACTCTAAGCTTGGAGTTATTGAAAATAGAGTCTTTCTTATCCCTTGACCAGAAGTCTGCACATATGACTGGCTTTTCTCCTTCATTAGCCTCAGAAGAGGACATGAAGCTTCCTTAGTTTTTGAGAAACACTTTCTCAGAACTCAATTTGTATTTTAAACAATAAATTTAAAATGAAAAAATACAATTAAACTGTATAAGATGATGTTTTGAAATTTTTTATAAATTTTGGAAAGGCTAAGTCAACTTGATTAACATTAATTTCTTTACATATTTGGATACTTTTACTGACTTAAAGAAATGCTTACGTTTACATTTCTTTTTTTTTTTTTTTTTTTTTTTTTTTTTTTTGTTTTCAGAGACAGGGTTTCTCTGTGGTTTTGGAGCCTATCCTGCAACTAGCTTTTGTAGACCAGGCTGGTCTCAAACTCACAGAGATCCACCTGAATCTGCCTCCCGAGTGCTGGGATTAAAGGCGTGCGCCACCACCGCCCGGCTACATTTCTGTTCTTACCTACAGGCTACTGTACTTAACTGAAGTCCTGGTGTAGGCAAAGTGCAATAGTGCTTCTCAACTTATTGGTAACTGAAAATTGGCAGCGTCTGATTTTCAACATTTTAAATAAAAACCATATGGTTGATATACCCAGTCTCACTCTACTGGAGGAATTTTGTTTCTTATTTTTATCTTTTTCAGTGGGTATCAAGTGAAGATAGCCTTTTGGTTAAGAGTGGTGTTTGCATAAGTTTTTTTATTCTTATTAATTGAAGTTTTAAATGAAAAATATTTCAGCTCAAGACCATGACTTGACAATTCATACTGCCTTAATCATCATGGCCTAAAATATCTCCTCAGACTTTTCTTGATATTCCTATCTTTGGGACTGGAAGATAGCTAATTTGGAGAATAAGTGCTCTGACACTATCTCATAATTAGATATAGTGATATATCATTGGCAGAGGCATCTTAAAGCACAACTTGAGTGTATGGGTTTTTAGTGGCACAAAGCAGATTATTCCACTTACGGTGAAATTTCTTAGACCATTTGTTTAAAGTGGCATCTGTCAGCTTATGATGCCAGTAAAGACATACTTCCCCTTTGTAATTGATGGGGACATCTAGATTATATTTTAAAACATCTAAATATAGATTACTGAGTATTCATATCTCCATAGTGGTTAGTTTCTGGTTACTTTATTCAATGTGTTCCAATATATTCCACAAACCACTTGCTACAACATTCATACTTATCCTGAAAAAAATAAAACAAGACAGTACCATAGAATATATCCTTTAAACTTGTTTTCAATCAGATATACTGAACCTTACAGAAGAAAAAGTGGGGAGTCGCCCTGAACTCACAGCCACACGAAAAGACTTCCTGAGCACATCGGTAGCATCCACACCAAAATCAACAATTAATAATTGGGTCCTCATGAAAATGATGAGCTCCTGCATGGCAAAGGACACTGTCATTTGCACAAAGCAGCAGTCTACAGATGGGAAAAGACTTTACCAATTACATATCATATA
>NC_022031.1:65249983-65259922 GCF_000317375.1 Microtus ochrogaster | reverse complement strand
ATATAAAACAAGAATCCAAATATCAAGGAAATAGATGACCCAGTTTTAAATAGGGTACAAATTTAAACAGAGAGTTCACACTAGAGGTAATTTTCCCATGCAAATGAGTGGGAAATGAAATGTTAAATGTCCTCGGTCATCAGGGCAATGCAAATTAAGTCTATTTTGAGAATTCATCTAGCATTTGCCCAAATACCTAATGTTCAGTAAAACAAGTGACAGCTCATGCTGTTTAGGATGTGGAGTTAGAGGAACACTCATGCGTTGTTGATGGAATGCATACTCATACATCCACTATGGACATCAGTGGTGGTTCCACAAGAAGATGGGAATCTATCTACTTCATGATCGAACTATACCACTCTTAGTCATATGGCTAAACCATCCTTCATCCTACCATAGAGACTCTTGTTCAGGCATGTTCATTGCTGCTCTATTTATGATATACAGGAATTAGAAACAGCATAACTGTTCCTCAACTAAAGAGTAGATAAAGAAAATATGGTACATTTATGCAATGAAATATTGCTCAGCAATTAAAAAAAATGACCTTGTGAAATTTACAGGCAACTGGATGGAACAACTACAAAAAAATAAAACAAAAAATATCCATAGTGAGGTGCCCCAAACCCTGAAAGACAAAAATAGCATGTATTTGATTATATGTGGATATCTGATGTAAAGTCAATGATAAACAAGCTACAATCCATAGAAACTCAGAGGGTAGGTATAGAGGAACAGACTAAAAACAGATTAGTCTTGTTAGGAAAGGGAAATAAAATAGATAGCTATGAATGATTATGGGGTGGACTTGGGGGACATTATTTTTTTAATTAAAAGAGCTATAAACTTTAAGTTGAATCTCTTAAACATACTTATCTTTTGAAAGGCATCAAAATGAATTACTTATTTATTTCATTTCTTATGAGAAATTTCCAAGATAAAACTAGAGAGAAGTGCACATGAACCTAAATGCCCATATCACCTTCAACAATCATCAAGGCAGAACCAATCTACTGTATACATATAAAAATCTCCTTCCTCGTCCCTTCCCCTAACGTAATTGGGAAGCAAATCTCAGACCTCATTAGAAGCCTACCATTTTACTTCAATGACAACTTTCAAAATACACAAAACTTTTAAATAATCACATTTCTACTATACCTTCCATTATCTAATCGGATTTAATATTTATCGCATTATTTTACAATGTACCTTGCTTTTATGAAAATAAAAAACAATTCCTGTATGCAGTTATTATGATGCCTGTTTTGAGTTTCTAAATCCATCCAATTGGTTTTTTCTTTTGTATTATTCTAATTTCTTTTTAATAATAGAACTAAATTTCTATTATTTCCATATTCCTGTATTTCTATTCAAAGGGGCTCTCTCATTTCATTTCTAGCTTCTTCTAAAAGCTTCTCTATACTGTCGTTCACCACATTCCCCTGTCACTGGTACTCTACTTTTTTTCTGTCTGCTTCATAGAGAATGGGTAGACCAGTGATATATATATATATGATGTGATATTGATATTCACTATCTGGGAACATTTCTAATTGAGTGTTCAAATGTGTTCGTTTTGAAAATAATAATTGCTGCGCACCGGGGCCCCGGGAAAGGGGCTGGAGGTTGAGAACACAGATGCAGAGACAGACCGACACACAGACCTTCATACACTGATACCAAAAGCCCCCTTCTTTATTAGCACCATGTAGGCTTAGATACACTGCAGTCAATGGCCAACAGGTGAAAAATCCCATGCTCTGATCCTCTAAGCTAGGCACAGCTTCTAGTAACTTCAATTAGAAGGTTCTAGGAGGGAAGAACAGCTGAAGGCCAGAACTCATTAGTTCCAACATTTCATTTCATTTCATTTCTAGCTTCTTCTAACTGCTTCTTTATACTATCGTTCACCACGTTCCCCTGTCACTGTTACTCTACTTTTTTCTGTCTACTTCATAGAGAACGGGTAGACCACTGATACATATTGGATGTGATATTGATATGCACTATCTGGGAACATTTCTAATTGAGTGTTCAAATGTGTTCATTTTAAACATTATAATGATGATTAAATAGTCACAATAAAATATTCACAATAATATTCACAATAAAATGGGACTCCTATAAGGGTAAATTAAAATGTTAATATAAAGCTAATACTATTGGGACATGGACCTTTAGTGATCTGTCACATATAAACTGTCTAAAGGTTTACAATGGTAAATTTTTGAATACATTGAATTTTTGAATATACATTGTGATTTTTGAATAAACTTGGAAGATTGAATGTTTATTTTATTGATTCATATTCTAAAATTCTACTAAATTACAAAATAACCAATTCAGTAAGGAAGAGTCCTACACTGAGTCATCCACTAGAATTTCAAGACTCTAGGTCATCTAGAGGTCATCTGTATGTATACTCATGAAGATGCGTAGGTGTCAGAACACTAGGCATGGAAAAACAGGGAGTGAAGTAAAGAGATCAGAGACATATGGTTGACCCTGAAGAAATACTGTATCAGTATATGTATCAGAATATGTATCAGTATATGTATCAGACTGTATACAGAATATGTATATCAGAAATATATACATATATACACATACATGTATGCATGCAATAATAATCAGTGAAAAAAGAGTGAATGGGGAAATTGAGAAAATCCTGAAGGGGGATACCTAGGAGTTTGGAGGGAAGAAAGGAAAGGGAGAAACTTTGTAATTAAATTGAAGTTTCAAAAATACAGAAAGAAATAAAATAAGAGAGATTACTGGTTATGTGATTGGGGACGCAAGTTACTCAATAAATAATTGGATAAACAACTAGACTCCCTGTCTGTTCCCACCTAGCTCCTAGGCAACCTGGCTGGGACATTTCGTAAACATTTCAGTGTCTTGGATTTACATATGTGTGGAGATAGCCATGGAAAATGAGTCAATGGAAAAAAAAATTCCGAAACTAAGAATTCAAACCAAGCAATTATCACATTTAATGTCAGTCATTGGGAAAACAGACATGAAGAATATTTCAGAAAAACACAATGATTCTTTCCAATTAACACCTCCCCAGGGAATTAAAACTCCATGAAAAATAAACAAAAGCAGGAAAAGAATAGGAAAAGAAAAATGAGATTAAAAAATGGAAAATTGGCAAAATAAATATAATTAGAAGTTACAGTCAATAGAAAAAAGTTCTCTGGAAATATAAAATGATGCAAACACATGAATAATAATAAAGCTATTTGAAAAGTCTAAGATAAGCTACACGATTGGAAAACAAGCTTTAAAAATAAACAAAAAGGAAAAATAAGTATGTTTACTTGTTTTTGACAAGGACATGTTGTATCACAGAGGTGTATATGAAGCTAATGAGGCTTATGAAGAAGTAATTTAAGATGAACTCACATTGGATCATTAATCCCACAACAGGTTTATGAGGTTTTTACTTGTGAATCTCAAAGTATCCACTTTGATGACACTTTCAAATTTTGCATACACTTATTTTCTCATGCCACCATGCTTATATTTTATCTTAGTGCATCAGTTGATGTTATATAGATTAGTTGTAGCATCCAGGTAGGTGACTGTCACATCCTTCTTTAGATTTTTGGGATCTTCACACTTCATGAAGCATGAGGTGTTTGAACTAAGCAAGCATGTAAATGGCATGAAAATTCTTTATACGGAATTTACATCAGGTTGTTTTGAGATATTCTCAGAAACTATGTATGGAAATGTGTATGAGAGAGATCATACGATTCTTGTGATAATCAGCAAACATTCTAGCAGGCAAGAAAAAATAGTATCAATCTGAAGGTTGATAGATTTTGTTAAAATGTGAAGGTGGGATCCAAGATCAGGAATAGGACAAGGATGGAAACATCCCACTTTTATGTGGCCAAGCACTTGTAAGTCATTATTATAGCAGTCAGCAGAGAAGCAAAGAGTACCCAAGGTGAAAAGGAGGAAGTACAATGATATCACAAAGCTGGAATAATAAAAATAGCATAGTAGCACCACGCTAACAGATGTGCAGACCAAGGAAATAAACCACAGAGCCAGGAAATAATTTTTCATTCTAACAGTCCACTGAGTCTTAACAAAGTGATACAATTACCCTATAATTCACATTGCCACAGCTAGGTATTTATGTAAAACAATTAAAATCAGTGCGTTGGGGGGACACCAGCACCCGAATGTTTACTGCAGAACCATTCATAGGAGTCAAAAGGAAGAAGCAATCTGTCTACAAATCATAAAGGTGGTATATGTACACAGGGGGATAAAATGTTTCTTTGCAGATGAAAGCAATCTAGTCATCCCACGATGGGGTTAACTGGACAGCACTGTATTCAGTGGAGTACATATGACTCACTTCATTCCTGAGATCGAAAAAATATCGAACTTACAGAAATTGTCAGTTATCAGGGGCTGAGGAGAGAAAGATGCAGGAATGGATGAAGAAATATCGATTAATGGGCAATAAATTATATTTAGGAGCAAGAATTTACAGTGTTTCAGTGCACAGTACAATGTCTTTATAAATATAA
Source organism: Microtus ochrogaster (assembly GCF_000317375.1). Taxonomy (NCBI): domain Eukaryota; kingdom Metazoa; phylum Chordata; class Mammalia; order Rodentia; family Cricetidae; genus Microtus; species Microtus ochrogaster. The sequence goes on along the minus strand of NC_022031.1, from coordinate 65,255,363 downwards.
TGTTCTGTGTAAACATTCCAAAACAATGAGAAATGAACTGTAAACTAATGAAAAGTCATGATAAATGTGAATCCAAGTATTAGCGTCATGGGAGAAATGGCCTGAATGAAGACGGGGCCTTTGCTGAACTAGAAGTGTATACAGTAATGAGCTGAGTATGTAAAATAACTTCAAAATGCTAGCATATTGACGTTCAGTATGAATATCTGACGAGAGGTTTCACTATGAAGAAAGTTTAGTTTGCTGTCATTCTGGACCTCAACATTAGGCTATAAACACATAAACACATGGAGGTACATTGATAGCTTCAGCTCATTGCCCAGAAGTCAGTGGACTACACTGCACACTGCATGTTATGAGCCAGCTATCTGATTAGGAGATGCATCATTGCATCTGCAGGACCCTCACAACAACAAAATAGGTATTGACACTGTAAAGAGATGTTTAGGGTTCATTTTTCTCACACCACAGGTATTTTTTTTTTCATTTTCACATTCATTGAACAAGAAAGAATCTTTTAGTTGGTTTATAAAAAGGGTCATATGTTCTACCGAGCAACCAGTGCTTAGAAATAAATATTGATGCTTTCAGAGCAAACTACTATTGAGTACCTAATTTAAGTTTTGTCTCCTGGATAGCCAGAACAAATTGACCACACAAGAATAACACAAACAACTATCAAGTATTCTGACCTATAAATAATCTGTTGTTGTGCTTCATTTGAGGCATTAGCACATCAGTACACAAATTGTAGAATTGTATTTTCAGGACATGTTAATGGATGATTTGCAAGAGAAAACAAAAACAGAAAAGACTTCCATAGTCAAATATACATGTGGAATGCTGACTTCAGTTGATGTTTCTTTCCAGAAAATCTTTTTTTTCATATTCCCATTACTTTATTTATTTTTATTTTTTTAAAATTTATTTATTTATTAAAGATTTCTGTCTCTTTCCCGCCACCGCCTCCCATTTCCCTCCCCTTCCCCCAATCAAATCCCTGTCCCTCATCAGTCCAAAGAGCAATCAGGGTTCCCTGACCTGTGGGAAGTCTAAGGAACCCCCACCTCCATCCAAGTCTAGAAAGGTGAGCATCCAAACTGCCTAGGCTCCCACACGGAGCTAATGCAAACTGAAATTCAATCAAAGACTTAAAGACGACAAAATTTGACAATATTACTTTTACTTTATGTATTTTCTTTCCCAGAATACCATTAATGTCACTGAATTGATCTCTGGTCTAGAGGATTACACTAACCTCTGGTCTTCTTTGCTGCTTCCTGAGTGAGGTGTAAAGTAAATCCTAACACCTCAGATCATTAGAAACAAGTGACACCTGTTTAAATATCTGGATTACTCTAGTTTTATACTGAAGCATAGAAGACATCTTTTAAATAAAAATAAATTCTACCCTTCAGCAATATAGTTACAACTTGAGCTTGGCATGGTGACTCATACCTGTAATCCCAGCATTCTGAAACTAAACTGCAGGGGTATTATGAGCTCAAGGGTAGTCTAAAATGCAGAGTAAGACACTACCTTATTTCAAGTAACAATGGTGTATACATTGTCTTTACAAATTGTTTAAAATGCAGAGAAAAGTGATTGAAGTATACAAAGCCACATTACACTCCCTATAGAATGTTTCCAAACTACAGAAGAGTGTGCACAATTTGCTGCTTCTCTATTTGTTTTGTTTTTAAAGTGTTTAGTTTATCTGGTTTTGTTTAGCTAGTTAGAAGTTATTATATTTATTATTCTAAAACACATTTTTATATTTCAATGACTATTTCAGTAATTGTAACAGTAGTTATCCAGTAATTACAAAACACAGAAAGACAGAGAACTACATGGAAACAGATTCATTGGGAAATGTAGAAGAACATGAATTCCACGCATGCAATCTTACATATAAAGAGGATTTCATTTATTTAGACTTAGCGTTTCAACTTTTAATATTCTGTGATTCACACATACCCATAAATACAGATACATAAACATAATTTTAAACATACATAAACATTAAATCTACATATTATCACAACTAGTCATGTTCACAAACAAAATATTACCCTTTTAAAATTGGAACAAACACACTCACACAACACAAGAACACACACACACACACTCACAAGACTATACACTTTTGAAGTATGCATAAAGATATTTTCACTTTCTTGCACAAGTTATAAGGTGAAATATGCAGCTTACATCATTAATCATTTTGAACACCATGTGTCGTGCATAACTTTAACATTGATTAAGACCTCTCCTGCCAATGAACATTTAATTTGCTTCAAATGAATCATCATTTCAAAACCCACTTTTAGAAGTTTTGTGCAGAATTTTGATTTTTCTTATTTGAAAACCTCCTGGAAGTGGCAAAGCAGAATTAATTGAATAAACATTTGCAGTTTCAAGGCTATGAAGTCTCTCCTCTGGAAAAATTGTGATACTTTCATTTCTCCCATCAGCTCCTAGGCCACCCATCTCCAGGCACTATTGTGAGTGTGTGTGTGTGCGTGCGTGTGTGTGTGCATGCACGCCTGCATGTGCATGCTCACTTGTGGTCTCTACACATATGTATGTACAGGTATGTGTTTTTAAGCACTTTCAGGGGCCACAGAAAGAAAGTCAGTTAGCCCCCAGCACTCCGTACACTGCTCCGTGGAGACAGGAACTCTCAGTGAACCAATAGCTAGAGGTCATCCTACCACAACGATCCTCCTGTATCTGGATTTCCCATTATTCATTCCTAAGACTACAATTACAGGCTCAATTGTGCATGCCCTCATTCTTATGTGAATGCTGGGCTCTGAACTCATTTCCTCATAATTGTGTAGTAAGAGCTGTTACACACTGAGCCATCTCTCCAGGCTCTTCCCTATGCCCCTGACAACAATCTCAGTTACAATTGGGTTTTGTAAATTTTGTATGGGAAAGCATATCATCCCTTTCACCTGTCTTTCTTATGTCATTATCAAGATAAAATTATGATAACATTAAAATTAAAACATGTGAACAGCACTGTCATTTTACCTGTCCATTTTCCAAGGGACAATTATCACCTTTTCCATGTATTTATTTTTTTGTGTGTGGATGTGGGAAGTGGGCACTGGTGCATGTGTGTAGGTACACATACATGTGGGTCAGAAAAATTTCATGTGAGTCTATTCTTTTCTTCTAGTATGTGAGTGCTTATACTGTAAATAGGTAGTCAGGTAAGGTGGCAACTGTAATTACTTAATGAAGCATCTCAGTGGCCCCTGTAAATTCTAGGGATTTTTACAAAGCTACATTATTTTTAATGTTTTGATTTTTTTAAATCATCGAATATTTTTTCTGACTTTGATATGTGTCTTTCATTTGTGCTCAAGGCAACTGCTATGGTTTATGTCAGGGAGGCTCATACAGGATGTAGTTATCTTGTGTTCTGCTCTATGGAATTGTTTTGAAGAGTTCTAAAGGCTTGAGCCTTTAAGAGACGAGGCTCGGCAAGGGGAAATTGGTAACACTGAACTCTGACTCTCTTTTGAGACAGGATCTCGTGTAACACAGATTAGCCAGGAACTAGCTGTAAGCAGGGATGACATTGTACTCCTGATGGCCCGACAAGTGTTGAGACCACTGGCCGGTGTGACAAAATCCTGTCTTAGGTGGTATGGGAGTGAAACTCAAGGCTTCTTGCTAGCCATGACTCCGCCAGCTGAGCTACTTCCATAGTCATACTTCTGGCCTACACTCCTGCCTTTCTGGACTAAGGCAGCCGTGCCATGCTTTGTCTGCCATATTTTACAGAATAAATCCCGTCTCTAACTTGCTTTAGTCTAATATTTTATGATATTAATGAGAAAGTAAATAATTACTGTATGGAATAACAAACAGAAGTTTTGACATACACATACATGCCAGTTTTCAAAAGTTTTAAACCCATTCTTTCTCAGAAGAAATTAAGAATTGCTTTTTGAAATCTCAATTCTAATTTTCAATCTTCAAATAAATCCTTACTGACAGTGTCCTGAATGGGAAAATGATTTTGTTAGATTTGCTTTCCTTAGACAGTAATCATGTATTCATATCCATTTTCTAAGCTATATTACAGGAGCTTTACGAATCAACGAGATAAGGATTAGTACCATCTTCTGAACACCCATGAAGATATTTAGATATATGTAGGGCATCCCAGAAGACTTAGTGGCAGACCTTAGGATTCCCATTTACTCCTAATTATAAAGGACCCATGCCCAACTTCTATGGTGCTCTATGAGACATCCCATGAAGATTAATATTACACTGATTTTTTTAAAATTTAAAATCATGTATTGAATCAGATTTTCCATTATTCACACTGGTCTTGTTTGACTCCAAATTTGTTCTACATGAATTTCCTTTCTTTATAGTTTATAGTTTTTGTAAAGGGTGCTTGTCAATTTGTCAATGGTCAAAGCTAGTTTTGTGTCTCATTGTCTTCATAAAACCAAACTAAGAGGCCTGGCAAGGGTCTGGCCAGGTATTTCTGCCATCAGAAAACAATTGTGGGGGAGAAATGCATAATTTCATATAAAACAAAAAATTACATTTTAATACAACAGTAGTGAGTGGTTACTAGTCACTCAATATTTCACTGGAGATGATTTGGAGGATTGAAAATTCCTATAAAAATAGTTTCAGATTTTAGTCAAATTTGAAACTCTCGCCGGGCGGTGGTGGCGCACGCCTTTAATCCCAGCACTCGGGAGGCAGAGGCAGGCGGATCTCTGTGAGTTCGAGACCAGCCTGGTCTACAAGAGCTAGTTCCAGGACAGGCTCCAAAACCATAGAGAAACCCTGTCTTGAAAAACCAAAAAAAAAAAAAAAAATTGAAACTCTCAAATTCCAAAGGCTTAGCAAAATGACAAAGGTAAGGCATTTCCATAAAACATTCTTGTTCTGAACAGGAGAGAAAGATCCATCGTGTTTACTGGGCCTATGCCAGATTCCCTCCTGCCTGTTGACAGGTCAGAATGAAATTCTTCACGTGCTATGGATCACCCAAACAGCTTTCCAAGAAAGTCACATACCTGTACACCCCCCAGTGTGCTGTAGCCAGGCTTTCTAGTCTGTTTGTTCTGACACATAACTTTGTTGTAGAGTCTACTCTTGCTCAAGGAAATCCCATGTCTTCAATATATAGGAAAACTGGATTCCTGTTTCACAATTTATGTTTTCCCTCATTATCAACACCTTTAAAATGGAAGACAAGGTCAGAAACCATTGTTTGCAACTGGAAAGGAAATTACCTAAACTTTCAGAAATTTAAAACATTATTGTCACATTCAAAAAATGCTATATCTTTTTTTTTATTTGGCATGATAAGACCTTTATTTTTTTTTTATTTTTT
>NC_022031.1:65232523-65249100 GCF_000317375.1 Microtus ochrogaster | reverse complement strand
GAACATGGCAAACAATGAGGACTGATGAGAAGCTAAGGACAATGGCACGGGGTTTTGATCCTACTTAATGTGCTGGCTTTGCGGAAAAAATGCTATATCTTAATCTATTATATTCCATTAAAATATATGAAGCATTTAGTATCAAGAAGAAAATGGCGTACTACAACCTCAGGATCAGCAATTATATTGTATGGAAAATAGAACTGGAACACAACTAAAAATACAGAAGAACAAAACTGACTGATCATAAAAATAATTAAACAGCACCAATGAAAGAAATCCAGATTAAATCAAAACATGTTTTCCTTTATAAACTGTGCAAGGATAGGAACACTGTTGCCTTTAGTAATAAAAGGGTAGCCCATATGAAGTTGGTATCAGAGCTGCAAAATTACAAACTGGTTCCTGTGAGGTAACAGTGTAGGCATAAGATTTTTAACAACTTGCATTTGATAGGCTTCTAGATTAGTGTAAGAAGATGATAAGAGAAGTAAGAAATAAATTGTGCAAATATTTTCATAAAGAACTATTTGAATAAATGAGAATTTTAATGAAAAACCTCTAAACATGTATAATATCAACAACTAATATGTTATGTATATTACCTAATGTGTATTTATCAACATATGTCTTGACAGGCATTTTGACTTATGTAACTAGTGCAGCAATAAACATGTTTAAGGGACACTGTAGTATGCTGGTTTATAGTCCTTGGGTATCCGGCAAAAAAGTTTAATTATATGGAAATTCCAGTTTTAGTAGTTGGAACCCCCTGGCCCCAGCATAGTGACTGTACCAGTTTATATGTCTACCAAGAGTAAGTAAATATTCCTCTTCCTCCACACATTCAACAGCAATTTTTTTCTTGATGATATACATTCTAACTGTAGTGAGAAATTTTCTCAGAACAGTGTGAATTGGCATTTGTCTGAGAGCTAAGAATTACGAATACTATTATAATAGTTATTGGCCTCTGTAGAGTTTTGAATGTTATTGGCCTCAACAGACTCAAATATTTGATATTTAGGTACTAGCTGATGAACTATTTAGGAAGAATTGGGTGACATTTTTGGAGGAGGTGTATCACTGAAGGTTGGTTTTTAGGTTTTAAAAGCCCATAGTAGATCCTGTCTGTGTGGCTCTGTCTATGTATGTGTTTTTCCTCCCGTCTCTGTCTCTGTCTCTCTGTCTCTGTCTCTGTCTCTGTCTCTCTCTCTCTCTCTCTGTGTGTGTGTGAGTGTCTGTCTGTCTGTGTCTTTTTCTCTTTGCTAGTCTACCTACTCACTGCCATGATGATCATGGACTCACCAACTAAAACTGTAATTAAGGCCCCTACCAAATATTTTCTTTTAATGAGATGTTTTGCCTTGGTCGCACAGACTAATACAATCCTCATCAATGTTCATTCTTTCTTTTGAGAACTATCTATTAACTTCTTTAGCCCATTCATCCTTTATTGATTAGATGATGTGCAGGCTTTATTCTGGTGTCTTAATTTTTCAGTCCTTTATGTATTCTGGACAGTAATTCCTCTCTTTGATAAATAGTAGGCAGTTTTCTTTTCCAATTTTATAGACTGTCTTTTCACTTTGCTGATTATTTCCTTTGCTGCACAGAAGCTTTTTAATCACATGCAGCCTCATTTGTCAGTTCTGGGGATTGTTTCCAATGGCACTGGAGATCATTTTTAGAAAGTCTTTGACTATACTTCTGTCATGATATGTGTTTCCCGATTTCCTCTAGCAGTTTCAAATCCTCAGGGCTGAATTAAGGTCATAGATCAACTTTCAGTTTATTTTTTGCATGGTGAGGGACATAGATCTGATTTTATTTTCTGCATGTGCATATCCACTTTCCCAACGCCCATGTGTTTAAAAGTTTTTAGGTTATTTTGGATACCTTGCTTGAAAATTAAATGGTGTTAGGTGGGAGATTTTATATCTTGGTGAAACACTTTATTCCATTGCTATACATGTCCATTTTTACTATTGCCATATTTTGCTAATATGACTTTGAAGTACAGTTTGCAGTATAATTAAGATCAGGAATTGTGATACTTGTAGCATTTCCCTTTGTGCCTATGATTGCTGGCAAAGATTGGGGACGTAGCTTGTGGGATCTGAAATTAGTATAACTACAGTTATTAAAATATTTCAAAACTGAAAAATAGATATATCTATCCACATCCAAAATAAGGAAGTACTTCCATTAAAATATTTAGGTTTGAGCTGGGCGATGGTGGCGCACGCCTTTAATCCCAGCACTCGGGAGGCAGAGGCAGGCGGATCTCTGTGAGTTCGAGACCAGCCTGGCCTACAGAGCTAGTTCCAGGACAGGCTCCAAAGCCACAGAGAAACCCTGTCTCAAAAAACCAAAAAAAAAAAAAATTTAGGTTTGAAACACTTTTAATATCTTCTTAAAACAAACAAATAAAAGTTCCATTTATTCTTTCTTTGTGCCTATGTCAGTTCTGTAGAAAGAATATAGAATAAATAAAGACTAGAATAAAACTAATACATTCTCTAGTCACCCATTGCAATGACATGTTTATATAACTTAAAACTAAAATAATGTCAGACATGAATCAATTATCAGAAAATAGTTACTGGTTCCTCAATAAAATGGGTTTCATCCTACATACTATAATTCAACTTTTGAGCATTTTATTATATATCTTATTAATGTAGACTCCAAAATTATTTAACTTCTCTTGGCCCATAACCCTTAGATGAAAAGCTTGGTGCCCTCAGAGAAAAGTAGCCTGAAGCACAAATTTAATCCACTCTAGAAGCAGGAAGCACAGACCTATGAAGCATGTGGCTTCTACAGTATGAAACTCCTCTTGCTAACCAACGCTCATGAGCATTGTGAATAACCTCAGCAAAGTTACCGAGGTCACCAGACTGCAAATACCAGGAGACTACAAAAACAACTATGACACTCTTCTTGACAGTATCCTTTTCTATGCCCACAAGCATCAATGTTACCAACAAAATTCTAGCTTCTATATTTCCAATTATGCAAAACTTGCAAAAATCTGTAATAGATGTAACTATTTAAAAAAATCTTTTCTAAATGTCACATGCAGGGGTATAACCTTTGAAATTTTTATATTTTGACTTTTCATCTTGTCTAAAATTGATTGGAACATTCATTCATATTGGCACTCTATATACAGCAAGATTATCTTAATATTCTGGGTTCATTTTGCTGCATGGACATAAAACTATCAAAAGTGAACAAAAGAAGCCACCAGAGACACACATTCCTGTTCTTCACGTTTTTAATCAAAGTTCTATGTGGGCAAGTAAAGAATTTTTGCCCATCGTAATTTACACCTGTATTGGTGTTCAAGGGCAAGAAAAGTATCTGAAATAGTTTTCATACCTAATTTCAAAATGGATTCAGGAGAAACTTGAGGTTACTTTCATATTAGCTACTTTTCTATGGCTATGATAAAACACCGTAACTGAACCAACTGACAGAAGGAGGGGATAATAGAAGCTTATTGCTCCAGAGTGATAAGAATAGCCACAGATAGGCATGCTGACCAGAGGAACAAGCTGAGAGAACACACCGTAAACTGTGAGCATGAAAAAGATATCATATTAGTTATCTAAATCTGCCAAGGCAATGTCAGCAAAGAGCATGATTGAAATCCATTCTGAATGGTGATATACGGAAAAAAAAATCTATAATTATAGCTGCACTTGTCCTTAAGGTGGAAACTTCAAATGAAGCCAAGTTTAATCACCTTAGAAAAAAAATGTTTTATGTACAGTATATCAAATCACTAGGTTCTTTGGGGTTTTAGGAAGTTTGTGGTTTTTTGTTGTTGTTGTTTTAATTGTTTGATAAGTTCCTATAGTTGGCATCAAATCCCAGTACTTCTTTTTATTGCCAGAAATGTAATTTGACATATATTATGCATAACTTCAAGGAGCTTGGGTGAAAACCCTGAAAACAATAGGATTCAATTAAAAAGTGCAGAAAAAGAAGTCATCAATACAAGATACTCAGCATTTCATTAAGTAGATACTTTATTCTCTCAGAATAAAAATCGCTTTCTCATTCAAGATCAAACACATTCCTAAAGCACGTACTCTCCATGAGAAAACAGAAAGCAAAATAAGGCTCACATAACCAGATACAAACACAGAAAGACATTTACTTAATTTTATTTACTGGACCCTGTCATTTTGTAGTCTAAATTTTACATAAAATCTATACTTTGAGTGTGCCAGAGATCTAAAATGTGGAACCCGTATTTACTTGCAAACTTAATAAAAGTTAAAGAAGCCTGGCAGAAGTAGGGCATAATATAAATCAGGAGAACACACTGACTTTTCTGAGCCATAATTCCAGGAAGAGACTTGGCCTGAGGAATGATGAATCCAAGTTCTTTCTGCACTAATGGCTCAGGGTGTCATGTGTCTGCCCAACATTTTTTTTTAAATAGTGGCTGCTTTTAATTTAATCGTTTAACTAACTTTTCAGCCATGACCCTTTTTACCCAAAGCAGATCTTTTGTTTCCATCAAACGATATGAGGACAAATATAGGAAACTTGGGCTTAGTCTTTAACCTTTCCTTACAGACAATTAGAGCCAGTCCTTTTAACTCCAGTGATGCGATAAAGGGGACCAGCTATAAAGGAGGACAGGAAGGAAAGGTCGACGTCTAATAGGAAAAAGGTGCTAGGAGGCGTTTCCAAATCCCAAAATATATTGTCCTGCACTTTATTACTCATTCTTATTTAAGTGTCTTTCTTAAAGTAGCATAATAGTAAATGTATACCATTACTGAAGTTATACACCAGTGAATAGATCTCAAATTACATTGGATGTGCTTGAACTATGACCCAAGCAGGATGCTCAAGGTACCTAAACACAATTAACCAAGAGGAAATTCTGCTTATGTGAATAGCTTCTTAGTTTTGAGGGGTTGTCAATCCTTCCAGAATAGAAATGCTAAGAATCATTGACATAGAAAATAATGAGAAACATGTTAAAACATATTAATTTATTCCCAAATAAAAATGTTGTTTTCAAAGTCAGAAAATCTTTTACAAGCATAACTCCTCAGAATCCTAAGACTTAGGCACAGTGTCTGATCAAACTTCTTGACTGCTTCAGCTCAAATGAACTAGTTGTAAATAAACCAACAATTTTTACATTATGAACTAGACTTACTGGAGACAGGAGTTTCAGAAATGTGCACACAAAGATAGAATTTGAAATGGTAATTCAAAAGTAGATAAAGCAGAGGAAACAGAACAGCCCGAGTACTAGGCAGTAGGGAGGAGAGGTTGGAAGCATTTATTTCAAAATTGGAAGATGGGAAAGAGAGTCGGAATCTACCACTTAGAACTTAGTGATGTTGTCTTAGTGCTCTAGTGGTTGGTGTTTGTGTGTGTGTGTGTGTGTGTGTGTAGATGTAATATGTTTAACATGGATCTTGGCACACAGTGACTACTCATTAATCAATAAATGTCAGTAACGTTAGCTGGTTATGGCAGAATCTTGATAGAAAAGATTCTCACCTTAAATGAACAGAGAGTACAGAAGTGTGATCCTGAGGCTTAGGTTGTGTGCACTGTCCTTGAGCAGGACATTTGGGTAGCCAGCTGTAACTTACTTTTGACATATAGATCACAGCTGATCACATCCCATCGTCTACAAACGTTACTCTTTGTCTATCTCTCTCATAGTTACTCACATTACATGGTACTTAAGATAGCACTAGCATTAACTTATAAAATTTAACATATACTTAATATATAAATTAATTATAAATGATGGCATTAGAATCTTGCTGATGTTGTTAATCCAATAAAGTTCTGTTACCTTGTTTGTCAGATAATATCATCTTCAATAAAAACTATAAAAATTCTGAAAGATTGGCCAACTTAACAGGCACCTTAAACTTTTTTCTATCTAACTTTACAAATGGGCAGTGAAGAGCAGAGGCATCAGGATTTTTTTATCAATACTACAAAACTATCAATTAAATGATGTAAATCCATATGGATACATTTAGCTTTTCTAAATTTAATCTAAGGCTTTGAGTGTGCATAGTGCTAAATGTTTGCTGAATATGTTGAGACTGTTATTGATGACATAAACTTGTGGTGTACATTTGTTTAAAACAAACAAACAAAAAAAACTGGAAATGATTGTCCAAGAACCCTGAGGAGATGCCTCTACTTTTATAACCAGTTCTATATCTTCGGATTAATTTGTATACTTATTGCACATATTAATATCTACAAATAGCATAGCATATGAAAGAAGTATATCATCTCAACAACAACAACAACAAAAAGAGGCATCAATCAAACTAAAATCAACAGGACAAACTTCAAAGTAATACACACTTCCTTTAACCTTGCAGACAGAAATTAATTAAATGTGATTAATTGTTCCAGAAAACACCCTCATTATCTACAGCAAAGCCAGGTGGCATATGGTACAGTTATCACAAGAAGAACTTCTCCTTTCTTTCTTTTCCCTTTTTCTTTCTCTCTTTTGATATTTCAACAGCTTTAATGTAAATCTAATACCACCAAATGTTTATATATGCACATGAGAAAGGCTTAAATTGAGATATGTTGATTTTTTTCATAATATTTTTATTGATCATTTGAGAATTTCACAACATGAACCCTGATCACACTTACTTGCCAGTCCTCTCAGATCAACACCACAATCCTTGTGAATCCTAAGAAGTAAAGAAAGAAGGAGGACGGAAGGAGAAGGATGAAAGGGAGGAGAAGGAGGAAGTAGAAGAAAAAAAGAAAAAAAGCACAACTTGTATTGCCCATATTCTCATTGGAGCATGGTCATATTCCTGATGGCTAGCCCATAAAGAAAAGAGAATCCTTCCCGATCTGTACCCCCACCAGAAGTCACTAGTTGTGGAGAAATGCATTTCAGCATCCTTACTACAATTTTTGAGGGTTCACTTTGATGGCTTTCTGTCTAGGCTGTTACTCTTTTGGGAGTGTTAGGGTAGAGTTGGTGGCGGTTGGGGTTGTCACAGAAGCCTTCTATGTCCCTCTTTGTGAATGATTTTGTAATCATGCTTCACATAGCCTTTATTTTGATGCTAAATAAACATGATATATATTTATTTTTCTAGAAACACACTGCAATGGTGAAAGTTAAAAGTTTCATGTTTTTTTTGCTGGCCACTTAAAATAGTAAACTACTCCAAAATTACAAGAATCATTTTAACTTATTTTCAAATTCCCATTTTACCACAGTATTCTCTCACGTGGTATTACAATCATTACAGTGCTAAGCATCTAAATTATTTACATATATTATGCATTCATGTGTGTTAAAATGGCTGACAGAAATAAAAATTCAAAGCATGTTGAATGATCACTGATATCTGGGCTTTCCCTTACTATGTGGCATAGTGGTTTAGAGCACTGTTTGAAAAAAAAAAAAAAAAAAAACATATAGTGAAAAGACCTGGAAGTCCATGACCCATACTTCCACTGACTGGACAGGGCAAGGAGGCTACATGTGCAGTGGTATTGATGACATCATTCAAGTTCTTAATTAGAAATATTTAAGCACAATCACTTACAAAGCTTTTACTAATTTATAAAAAATAAAAACAAAAAAAGGATTGTTTGGAAGAAATGTAATTTTCTTCTGCCCACAAAATAAATAGTAACAACAATTAATAGGTTATACTTCCACATCTTCTTAAAACATGAATTAAAATACTTAGGTTTTTTTTTTATAAACAAGTTTTTTTTTCTTTTATAAAACTAACCTAATTGATTCAGATCCAATTCTCCTGATTTCTCTCCAGCATGTTCGACAACTCTGTCAGCATATGATGTTTTAAAACCACCCTGCTATCACAAGGTGTCTGAGAAACCCCAGCTGCTCACTCAGGATGCTCAATTTTAATGGTCAAGAGTATAGAAAAACAGTTCACATCATCTTGCCATCAGAAAACAACATCACATGGAAACCGCATATTTTTGAAGAAATTGAACTGTCAATCAAAGGGGGAAATTGTGAGAGTTTTTTGTGTGAAGCAATAAAAAATACTGGAGCTCAAAGAGAAGGGGGATGGAGGCAAAGTCACAGGGACTGTTGGCAAGTTAAGAGCAGTGTGGTAACTTGTCATTTTCTTCTCTCAAATACCATACAATTAGAACAAATGGCTGAATGCTAACCACTTCCCATTACAAAGGGGTAATTAAAGTACAAATTCCACCCAATATTTTCTCCTATATGAGTTAGAACAATTTTACTCAAATTAACTGGGAGAATTCCTCTATCCCGAAAATGATTTAGTTTGAAAACTAGTTTTCCCTGCACAAGGGTGGCTTCAGGCTAGCTCCGTCTCCCTTGTCTCATGCCCATAGCCAGTGACACTGAGTATAAGCTTACTCGGGTACTTAGACTTTTTCATACAATAAATTGAACACTACCCTTGTCTTAATGGGTAGAATAGCTATGCATTAAGAACATCACACTGTTCCTTGACTACCATAATACATTTTTTAGGACTTTTCAGATGCTTGCTCATTTTACTTATTTTATAAAATGACAATCAATGACAAAATCAGTTAAAAGTTTTAAAAATTACATGTATAGTATTGAATGTGTATGTCCATAAAATCTTTCCTAAGATCTGAGTGCTGCAAAGGACACACGAGCTGTAATCAAATTATAACCTTAACAGTTTAATGGAAAAGGAATAATAACTAACTAAAACTATGCTATACAATAATTTTACAATTACAATACTGCCAGAAAAAAATGGTTCCTCATGAAATTATTTTAATACATTGCAGCTAACTTTAGTGTCCAACAGTGACTTATTGATAACGCCCTGCAGATCTATGAATCTATATGTGGCTCTTTGGAAGGAGTTGAGACTACCTGGGTAGCATTTAACATGGCAAAATCAAGAAGAAAATGATTCTCATTTATTTTTATGATTATGATTAAGTGAGTAGAAATACATTTCTATGTTGAAGAACATCATATGTAGCTTGTGGAATGACCAAAACAAGCTATATCATATATGTTCCAGCTCACATTCTAAGAGGTATTCTAAGACTCAAAGTCTACATGCAATGTTATTGACTCTGGCCCTCACGATACACAATAGACCCCTTGTATTAACATCTTATTTGTTTCAATGACATTTTGTGGCACCTCTCATCCCACGTGGTTAGGTTGTTTGTATTTGTCTTCCTGTGTTTGGCTAATTACATCTAATATCATGTCCTCTAGTTTGATTCATGTTATTTCAAAAGATAGAATTTAGACATACATAACATCTCAGCTTAAACCATGTATCAATTTCTGTGTATTTTAGTTGATTCTATACTTTGACTAATTTAAATAGTGCTATAATGAACATATAAGTGCAGATATCTTCAACAGTTCGACTTCATTGCTTTGGAACCATGAGCAAAATTTAGGTGTGGGAAGTCCTTCTCTATGTGTGTTGCTTTTATTGGTAAATTAATAAAGTAACTGGCTTGGCCTGATAGGGTGGAACAGAGCCAGGCAGGGAAGATTAAACTTAATGCAGGGAGAAAGGAGGCAGAGTCAGAGAGAAGCCATGGAGCCGCCGGAAGTAGATGTTGTGAACTTTACCCAGTAGGCCCCTGCCACATGGTAAAATACAGATTAATAGAAATGAATTAAATTAATCTAAGAGTTGGCAACAAGAAGCTAGAGCTAATGGGCCCAGCAGTGATTTATTAATACAGTTTCTGTGTAATTATTTCGGTTCTGGGCGGCCATGATAAAAAAGTGAACTCCTCCAACAATTATATGGCATTTTTGGATTAAAAACTTTAAAATATCACTTACTTCTTGCTGTAATCATTGGAGTAATTAGTTTACATTCACACTAACACTATGAGAGAGTGTGTTCTCCTTACATACAACTTCATTGACACTTGTTATTTCCTTTTCTTTTCCATACTGGGTGTGGCATTGCTTCACATTATATATTCATTTGTGTTTCCTTGACAACTGGTGATGCTCCAGCATTTTCTCACATACCTCTTGATTATTTAAAAGACCTCTTTTAAGAAATGTGTATTTAGGCCCTGTGCTAGAGTTTGAACACAGGATCTGGAGTATTCTAGTCAAAAGTCCACACTGAGCTATACATCCCCTTCTCTCATCTGTAAAAAGAGGTATTTCTTTACTTGTTACAGAGCTGCTTTATTTCCACATATATCTGAGAAACCAACTTGTTATACAACATCTGCCTTGAAGACATTTTCAAACATCTGTGGCTTGTCTCCATGTTGCAGAGGGCCCACTTGTTCATCCCGGCCACCCAGAACCGAAATAATCACACAGAAACTGTATTACATAAATCAATGCTTGGCCCATTAGCTCTAGCTTCTTATTGGCTAACTCTTACATCTCAATTTAACCCATTTCTATTAATCTGTAAACCACCACGAGGTTATGGCCTACCAGCAAAGTTTCAGCACATCTACCTCTGGCCACGGATCCATGGCATCCCTTAACTCCACCTTATTCCTCCCAGCATTCAGTTCTATTACTGAATTTACAAATTATTTCCTAACCTTAATGATTCTGAGGCAGAAGTTTTAGACAAATTTTCTAGATTGGTTATCAGCAATATCCTCTATATTTATATTCAGGCATCAATTGTAGTATTCAGGGAGATATTTTAAGCCACATAATATTTTCTACAAAGTTCTGAATGTTCTCCTTATGTAGACACAGCAATGCAAACACCTACCCAGCCTACTGGTCACAGAACTTTAAAATGAGGACTCATAAATTGCAGAGGCAAAAGGACCACAGAAGTACACTACTATTTAAATTCCACGCAGGCACAGAGAACTCTTCATCTGAATACCACATGCCAGCCTAAAATGATAGTTTGAATCGTTATGAACTAAAATAGCACTCCTAGATTTTAAGTGTACAATTTCATCTTGAGCAATGAGAATCATAGCAATAAAATCATAAGTTTACATATTTGATTGAAAAAGTTTCATTGTAGTTGGCCTCAAGTTAACTAGTAGGGAGCAGTTAATCCTAGCTTTGCTACATCAGGAAAATAAAATGTTGTAAATGATTGCAATTTGTTCCTATTGTTAGTTGGGAATTCTGTGGACTATCTTCTTGCTTTGACTAGATAATCAATGTGTGATAGCAAAACCTGTGATATATGTCTTGAGACCACCTATAAACAAATTCTCTCTGATCTCAACAGTCAAGATTCAATAGACTAACAAATGATTTCTCAGGATGTTGTGCTCTGGAGAATGAAAACATAGTGCTCTCAGCAAGTCATTTACCCTACCATCAACCTGGACATTAAGTTTATAGAAAATGACACAGAATGAATGTTACCATGTCAGTAAATTATAGACTATAAAGATAAAAGTATCCCCAAGATCATAATGCTTGTTGAGTCTTGGTATTTGGATTAAGTACCAAAATATACCCCAATTAGTCTAGCCTGACTTAGGAAGGCATTTGATAGATGTGTTTTGCTGAGATCTCCACTCTTGTTCATGGCCAGCAGTGTGGATGCAATAGACCAACAAAATACCTACAGGTCCTCACATCACCCCTTCATGGCTCTATTTGCAATTATTTTGACAGAAGCCCTGGCTGTTCATGACACTGAAAACACTGGATTCATGCCATATATTTTCTCCTAATGTTTCCAATCAGCATGATTCCACTTGGAAAATGCTGCAGTAAAATCTGGGAATAAGACAAAATGAGATAGCAAAAACTTAAAATTATAGCTGGGTCAAGAATACTCAAATTTGTTGTAGAATACATTAAATACTTTCTCGCTTTCTGCTGATGCAGGGTTTTTATGCTAATATTTGGAAGAAGGCCCAGATCCTTCAGTGAAAAGGAGAATCCTTTAATAAGCAAGGACTTTGTGCGTGTGTGTGTGTGTGTGTTTGTGCGTGCATGTGCATGCGTATGTGTGCATGCGTGAGTGCATGTGATGTTAAAATGATGTTAAATACCGGAGTATCTTTGTTTGATTTGGGCAACTTCTCATAGAGATGAATAATGAACTGCTCTCTAGGTAACAACCCTTGGGATGCCTGCTGAAGATAATGTGGAGCTCAACATCTTGTACTGTTAGAATTTCCTTCTTATGGTCATTTATTTGAACCAAATGTCACCTCAAGGGAAAGTGCATGGTCATGAGACAGCTGTAACTTACTGTTTCATCACCAAGTTCTAAATTACTCTAGAAATACTATCATTTTAACATTCTAAAATGTCTTAGCAAAGAACCTTTACATTAAGTGGATGATGTTTCCTTTGCTCACAATACGTGATAGTCACTGTCCCACAAATGATTCTCTCGATTGGAGCCAGCATTGTATTCTGTGAAATCTCAACTATAAAATCAGGCTTCTAAACAGCGAAATTTCTCTTCTGAGGGATACACATGCCAACCTTACTCCAATAAAACTTTCTGATAAGAAAACATAAAGACATAGTGTTGTTGTAGGGTATACAATTTTAAAATACATTTAAGTTTGATTTATATATTTTCAATTTAGGAGTCGAGAAAGGAATGGTTTGCTAAGATATCCTGTCAGAAGCCAGGTGAGGAAAACAGGCCAGGCTATCATTGTATAAAAATAGAAAACTTAGAAAAGACTAAAAATCCTCAAATTCCATCACAGTTTTACTTGCAGTCTTAGTTGTGACTGAAACGCACCAATGGATCTATTTATAGAAGCCACCTTCGACTCTGGGGCTTATGGCTCAAACACTATTGGAAGATGTGTGAAAACAACAGTTCCATGTGTTCTCATGGCACCATAATCATGTCCTTTCCTTCATAACAAGTAGATAAAGACAGACTTATTCTACCAATTTTTCTAATAATCATTATTCTAAGATATCGTGAACATTTTTAATGAATCATGCACTGTTTTAAAAAGTTTATAATCACTGTTTGGATTGGACCTAACCAAATCCTTAGGCGGTCAAACATGAAAATTAGACAGGGAACATCTAAGGGACTTGACAAAATGCGCTCACAGCTTTGGCTATTAATTTCCTTATATAATAATTACCTTCAGAATTTTATATTATAGAAAAATATATAAAAGAAAGCTTTGAAATACACAATACTATTATTAATCATTATTTTCCAAGGCTTAATAAATATATAAAAATGAAATTCCTAGGTATATCAATAAAGTATTTATCTTCAGACTTAATGAGACAACCTTAAACTTAGTGTTTGCTTTTGTATTAGAGATTTTCCCATATACCGCTGACCTCATTTCAAGACCTGCAACTGTATAAGATAGGCGTTCCTCAATATTAATATCCTGAGGAATTTCAAGTCCACAAAATTATGACCTTGGAGTTCTGCATGAATGAAACACTCTATTTAGACAGCTGTATGGATGTGCAATGCATAAAATAATGCATATAAATAATGCAACAAGAATATGAATAATGGTACTACAGTATGTTGATAGATGAGTATGATTTCCTCAGGAAGCCTCTTTGGTGAGGGCAGAAAGCAAACTTTACCATTGAAACTGCTTCACAGGAAAACAGAAAAGCCTCAATAGGCTCAGACCTCTCATGAGAGTTACAACATGAGGAATATTAGAAACGCTGTAAGATGAAGGAAAATTTGAAGTACTCTTAGCAAAGTCAACTGAAGTGCTTCTATCATGTCTCCACCTGATTGCTGCATTCATAACTTTGTGGGCCTAAGTGGTTGCAAATATACTGTGTCCAGCAGAAGTGGTATTCAATGATGTCCAATGGTGGGGAAGTGAAAGACAAAAACAACAGAAGATTGGCAAGTTGTAACTTTGGGAGAGATGATGCGCATTATCAAAGTACACCAGTGGGGAGCACGGTGTGAATAAAATCAAATTGGCCAAGTAAATTTGAAAAGTTATCCTTATTAAACCTATATCGCTTTGCCACATAAATTGCTTAGGGGACAAAACAGAATTAGTTAATTTTCAACTTCATTCTTCTTTTCTAATAGAAGAGAAAGGGAGAAAAAAAAAGAATGATTTGTTAACACATCCCTCTATAAATCAAGGATAAAAACAGCCCTTACTGTTATTGTACAAAAGAAAACAGGCTAGGTAAAAAATTCCAAAAACCCCATTTTTTGATATAAAGAAATTCCCACAAAGATCTACTGAAAGAGAAATGCAGACTAGACTAGCTCTACCATCAATAAATAGTAGAAGTTATAGAAGGTTTTATGAACCCAGAATAGTATCTGCCAATGAGTGAGTCATGCACTAATGACTGAAAACAGAGGCTTGTTTTCCATAGTAAAGAATAAAAGAAGGAATTCATTTCTGTTGTTAGTCATGAAAACCATTCTGTTAAGAGACACTTGCTAAAGCTTATTCAGAATAATGTTTCTTTTACACAGAAGTCAATAAAACACACCAAATTGCACTGTTCAGCTATATTTAAAGCATGAATGTATAAAATATTGTTAAACAGAAGCTAAAAATTATAATTCCTTGAATTTTGTTCATCAAATTCAGTCTCAATCTGAGTGAGTTTTGTTCTTTAATGTTTGCCTCTAAACAGAATGGATATCCTTTTATTGAAACTATCACAGGATCCAAAAGAGAATCAAAGGAAGCTTCTTTGTTCTGGCCACAAAGAATAGCAGCAATCAACTAATGGAGAATAAAAATGTTAAATATCTCTAAGAAGCTCAAAGCCATACTCTGATGGTTTAGTTCAGGGAATAATTCATCATATCCATGTTACTAACATGCATCTCTGAATGATTCACAAAACAGAACAGAAAACTTGCTTAATTCAATGGAAGTGAATTTCATAAATATCCCAAGATTTTTAATAGAATTTTATGGAGATAATTCAAGAATGCTCATTCTACAGGAGTGGTTTGTATTGCCAGGCATGTTTATTCATGTCATTTGGAGATTGCTTCATCCATTAAAAACATAAATTGTTATTATATGAATTTCAGAAACATGAGAAAAAGCACTAAATCTGGTCTTGGGCATTCTCTGTCTTCTTCTTAGAGAAATTCTACCAGAAGAGAAAATTGACAGAAGAAAAAATCAACAGGATGGAAAATAAGCTATTGAAAATTTAATGAGAACATTTTTCTTCCATCATTGAATAGAAATTAGAAGCACAAAAGACTGATAAAAAGAGGGGGAGGGAAACAGGAGGCAGGGAGGAGGTGGGAATTTTTAATAAAAAAAATAAAATAAAAATAATTATAAATATAAAAAATGTGAAATAAGCTGAATTCATTAAAATCCTTGAATAAAGTGTGCACTAGAAAATGGAGACATTCTCTGGGTAGAAGTTGATGAGCTACTGTTATTAAAGTGGTGCCATATAGGACAAGTTAAACTTTAACATGAACCTACCTACCTACAATACAGTTTACAATTCCATGGCCAATATAGAAGATTTAAAGTAGTAACTGGGGGAAATTGAATCAGAAATTCTATTTGTTTCTTTTTCAGTAAAAAATCTCTTATCTAGAGTAAAACTAATCATTAAAGAAAAAAAAGTGGGCTTTGTACTAAAACAACTATCTAAATTAACCAGCAAGATATGTATCAATGTTTCACTCTTGAAGAAGCATGCCTGAGGCCGAAAACCTTCACCAAACAAGCAAAAGTAGATATCATAGGCAATAGCATATTAAGTCAGCAGATGCAAAAGCAGTAAGGCTGCGGTGCATGTAAAATGTTGTTCAGTATGCCAGGCTAGATAACGGGGTGGAAGAATGGACTGAAATGAATCACAATTGATGGAGAGTAGGAAGAATAAGAAAAAAAAATCTTAAATTTCAAAGTCAGAGAAGCAAGAATGCGTATAATAGATTTTGGTCCAAAGAAAAAGGCTCTCTACTGGGATGCTGAATAACTGCCAGTATCATTAACTGTTCTGTACCCAACTTTAGACCTAGCAAAGGCTTCACAAAAGGTGAACTGAATCAGTGATGGCCAACCCAAGGAAGCAAACTGTGAGCATCTGCGCGGGAACATGACTACGTGCAGTTCCCTAGCCCAAGAAATTGATTCATTTCCTCATATTTAAACAAGTTGTTCCTTCTGACTTCTGGGATAAAGTCCTCATTTCAGCATCCTTCTTCAGGAAGGACATATCACCTGGAGGGATACAGTAACAAAAGCCACATTATACTATCTAAAAGATGAGGAAGGCCTTCTCCTTGGCTAAGCAAGGAGGCTTTGGAGGTACTATTCCTTACCAGGTGAATACCTTCTGCAGTAAGTGGCTCTGGAGAGAGGGCAAGCACAAGGTCAGAGAGCCAACACAATGAAGTCAAGGTTGCCCACAAAGGGAAGCTGTCTGGGAGAGGAGTGATGGAAGAGTGTGGACAGCTGGAGCTGTATCCAAGTATGTCGAAGAGCTAACACAAGACAGTCCAGCTAGAAAAAAAAAAAAAAAAAAACAACGCCGGGCGATGGTGGCGCACGCCTTTAATCCCAGCACACGGGAGGCAGAGGCAGGCGGATCTCTGTGAGTTCGAGACCAGCCTGGTCTACAG
>NC_022031.1:65216766-65232423 GCF_000317375.1 Microtus ochrogaster | reverse complement strand
AAAAACCAAACAAACAAACAACAAAAAAAAAAGACAGCCCAGCTAGAAAATCATATGTACAGTTTTGTCTGTGAAGCAGTTTTTCCTTTCCAACATGCCTTTTTTTTATAATGGTTGCATTTTTTTATTTTATATTACCAATATTTGTGAGTATTAGCAGTAAAATTGTATAGGTAAAAAAATCTATCTGTCTGTGTACCAACTACCTCCGTTATTTTCTCACCACTCAAACACATTCTAGCTGTTGAGAACTTCTACATCATGACCAAATGGTACTGGGTTTTTGTATGTGTCTTACATGTATAGTCTTAGTGCCCACAGTACTTCTGACTCATAAGATTCTATTCCATTTCCAGCAGCCAACTCCCAGAAATCACCAAAACATAGTAGCTCTCTTGTCAGAAATCACAAACACTCCAGATAGATAAATCATACTAGATTATAATGGTTTTCTAAACTTAATTGGGCACAGGTATTATGTCTTTCTTGGATTTCAGTTCTGAGTACTTGATGTTCTCTCTCTCTCTCTCTCTCTCTCTCTCTCTCTCTCTCTCTCTCTTTCTCTCTCTCTCTTCTCTTCTCTTGAAGTGTTACTATTCAGTAAATTAAATTTTCCAGAATTTTCATATGTTTAAGTAAATCATGCTAACAGGTGAATGTGAGACAATTATTAGTTTCACCTTGTTCCATTTAATAAAATACGAACAATTTATTTTTCTCTTTAAAAAATGAAAAAAAATCACAGCTACTGAATCGACGGTGTTATAATCACCAACAATAGGTATCCTACATAAAATATAGAAGAAACCACCTGAAAAATTATAAAATGCTTCATATATTTGAATACATATTAAACACAACTAAGCAGACCTCAGTAACTGTAATTCTTCAGTCAATTTTCATATTCTATCTATTTTTCTTACTTTTTGTTTTCAAGACACAGTTTCTCTGTAGCTTTGGGGCCTGTCCTGGAACTAGCTCTTATAAACCAGGCTGGCCTCAAACTAACAGAAATCTACCTGCCTTCCAGGTGTTGGTATGTAAGGCAGGGGCCAACACCACCTGGCTATTTTTCTTTTATTTTCTTTTAAGTCGTAAGTAGCTTCATGAGGTTTGTTGTACTAATCTCTCTTGCACACTCTGTTTCCAGTTGATGGTGCTTGTTATCCCAGTATATAAAGAGAGATCTCCACCTGATTGTGAAATCACTACAGTTAATCAGCAGGTTTTCATTATGACATATAGCTACAACTTTGAAATGGAAAACACATTCTATTTCTTATCGTAATTTATTCCCTAGCTTTATAAAAATATTCTATGCTAAACACAAAGAAAGAAATATTCATCCCTCCATCATTCATCCATACATCCATACATACATACATACATACATACATTTTGTTTTCAAAACACAAATGAATATACAAGCAAAAATTCAGATAACATTTATAATAAAATACCAGAAAGTATATTTCTCATTAACAGCATAATAAACACATAACTGAAATTTAAATAAACAGAAAGAATTCAGATGACAATTAATATGTTTTATCAAAAATTTAACGTATTCTCACAATATCGTTCAGTACATAATACAAATTAAATCAGCCTAAAATTCTCCTGATAATACCTAGTTTTTATACTTTAGTGATAATGACGTACTCAAGGAGTAAAAATAGAGTATAATAATAATGCAAATTACCTAACTTGACTTATTTGACTCTTGTCAAATAGATTTGAAAAAGAATTGCTAACAAACAAGCACGTAGATTTGAACAATAATTATGTGAGCTTGTGAATTAATTAAGACGCATGGTAAGCAGTGTGAAAGACAATTCTGATAGCGCTGTTCTGTAGGGAAATTGCCTTTTCTTTCATTAAAATTCCATTTTGCTCACCTCATCTGTCCCCTCAACTTTATGAAATAGCTGTCAGAGATTTTTGAAGAGGACTCGATTAAATAGAATTCCCAGAATGTACATGATACTATTACTATTATAACCAGCAGTAACAATAGTTAATTATGTGATATCATATTTTAATTATTTTATATACGTAGCCCCGCAATCTCATAAAATAGGTATAGTTCTGCACGTAGACTATAACTAATCACACCCTAAAACTAATTTCTGTACAATGACTTCCATTCAAAAGTATAAGCTAGTAAGAAAGAAAGAAAAGTAATCTTACGAGGAGAGACCTGAAAAACAAACACCACTCAGCGTTCAAGTTACACACCACCATAATGACACTGTCTGACAATACATGCCCTTGACTTGATATGACAGGAAAAATATCCTTTTTTTGTTTCCCCATTATTACATCAAAACCACATATCCCTTATCTAATCAGAAAAAAATCAACAAATCCCATTGAGAAATATTTTAGAACAATATATGACCATTAATCTGTAATCTTGGCAAGATGATAAAATTCATGAAAGATTTAAGAAACTGTCATTACCTCAAAGAGGAACCTATGGAGAGCTAACAACTGTAAATAATGCTGAATGCTGGAACAGATCCTGGTAGAGAAATTTGTATTAAATAAAAATTAATGTTATATAAATAAATCTCAGAAGTGAAAGTACTGTATCAAAGTGGGTACTTCAACGGTTACAGAGGCACCTAACTACTTTAAGATGTTAATAAAAAGTGAGGCCATTTGAGAACGATCTGTACTATTAGCATAGCTAATCTAAAGCTAGTATTTTTCTCTGTGTTTGATACATATGTGTGCTCATGTGTATCTGCGTTCATGTTTGTGCGTGGGATGTCCACACAAATATGTGCATATACATATAAATGACACAGGTGAATATCAGCTGAGACAGGGCTTCTCGCCAAACCTGGAGCTCATTGACTCAACTGAACTGTCTGGACAGCCAGCCTCAGGGAGCCGCTTGTCTGTGACCCTCCCTAGGAACAAAGCAACCCATGAGTGTCATTGTGGTAGGCTTTTATACAGTTACTGGAAATAAAAACCCAGATCTCCATGTGCAGCATGCACTGGACATCTGACAGATACATCTCCTCGGCTGCCTAAATTATTCCTAAAATAAAATATTTAATTAGAAAACAGGAACGGATCACCAAAAAGAAAGATAGGCATTATCATATTTAGAGCTGAAAATCAAGTTTTTTTTTTTCATATGAGTAACTTGTCTGGATCACTAATAGAGGGTGAATTTGAAAATTACAGAACCTTTGGTTCTATGAACAGAGCCTTCTTAAGTACCTTTAATATCTGCATTAAAACATTATACAAATTTGCTCTCAGATTGACAGAAGGAGAAATGTTAATTGCTAAGGTTTTTCTAAGTACCAAAAATAAACCAGAATTCCAGAGTCATTAAACACTGCTAGACAGTAAGAGTCTAATTTTCCCCCCAGGAAAGCATGTGGTGTGGTGTGTCCTTGTCTGTCAGGGGTGGAATCCAATCATTTCGATCTCAGTTTCTGCAGTCATGGCTTCAGGGAAGCGTTCTGAAGATGCTGGGTTCATTTTCTCCTGCTCTCTCTTTTCATTTATCCAGAGGTCATTCTTATCACTCTTCTCTGTTGAACCTCAAGGTTGTCTCAGCTTATCTTTGCAATGTCTCTGCACCTGGTGTCCCTGATCTCATTAAAACAGTCCATCTCCTGTTTTCAGTTTGTGATATTTTTTCCTAGGCAGCATTTCGAAGTCCTTTAATTTTCCTTCAATTCTTCCATCATATATAGTTGATCATATTCTAAGCCAGGTATAAATAATCAGTATGTTTGAAGTATTTTCAACTTTTTGACTGTTTTATTTTTAATGGTGTGTGTACCTTAGCACACACATGGACATGAATGCAGGTGCCCAAAAAGGCCAGAGGCATTAATTCCCCTGGACATGGAGGTATGAATGCTGTGTGCCTTCTGATAGAAGTGCTGGCAACTGAGCAGTAAATGCTCTTAGCTGCTAAACCAACTATCCAGCTCCTCAAAATACTCTTAACATATGCCAAAAGAATTCTTTCATTAATTAATCAAAACTAAAAATAAAAAAACAATGCTTACATTTGTTAAAAACATTTTTAATTTATGATTTATTGTCTAATCAGAATTCATTTCTTTCTGTGAAATGGATAAATGAAATAATATACCTCTGCTCTCAAGTCCAAAGTGGAACAGAAAAAAGCATTTTACATAACAATTTCAATGTCAAATGATCTAAATATGTATTTATGTAATCAGATGCTGTTTTTTGTTTCCTTCTTAAAATTAGATCTTGACTTGTGCATGAAACTGATGAGTCTCTAATCCTGGTCCCAAGACATTTAGAATTCAGTAACTGTCTTGTATCTCACCACAGTGTTAATATACTCATACCCATAGAAGATTAATAACCACAGGAATGGTGATAGTAGCCACTGAGCCAGTCCTGCAATACTTGCAGCTGGGAAATGAAAGGATGCTGATGTTGGTACTCTTGAAGGCTCTTGGTACCTAGCAACAATCTGAGTATCCTACTGGAAAGGCGTCAGGACATATCCCCACCTTGAGCAGATCTTGGACACAGCATAGAACTTAAGTCAACAACAGTGTGGATGGAAGCCTGGCTGCTCTGGGAGGATACCTGTGATGGTGAGAAGCAGAGGAACATGAAAGCTGTATGAAGCTAGACATACTACTGTATTGAAATCCTCTCCCTTCATACACATCCATGCCTCAAGGTGCAAGCTTGGAGTAAGCATCTTTTATTCACAAAGTATAAGAGTTCTTTGACAAGTGAAAGAATGTTTATAGAAGATGTATGAATTATTGAGTCCCTCTGGGAGAGAGAGTAAAACCAAAATGTGGAGAGCACCCCAGGAAGTAAGTCTATAAAATACTTGCATTATGGATGTTTTCATTATTTTTATTGTTGCTCAGAAAGTGCAAATGACCTGTGAGAGTCAAGAGTGAAAGAAAAGTGCAGAAAACAGTGACATGATGCTGGCAGCTTGCCAAATACATTTTTATTTTCCTCAAATGCTGTTAGATCACTTAAAAGTCATAGAAGTCTAAACTGTTCAAAACTTATAAGGAGGGAAGGGGATATAGTAACAAGGTGAATGCTACCAGACCTGATTCTGAGCTCAAAACATTGATTAATTGAAAATAAAAAAAAACATGTACACAGAGAAAACATTCAATATTTTAAATTCGTCTACAAATAATAGTCTTTTAAAAAGCTGATCCTTGGAGACAGCTATACTTAACTGTCATCATTTTAGCACCATTATTAGAGCACCGCTTGAAATCAAATACATAAACATGTCTTTTATATTGGCTAACCAGCTTCAAGCTCACATCTTCTGGATGTCAAGCTTGTCTGTAAAGTCACAGAGATGAGGATGTGGTGAAAGAAAGAAGTAACACAGTAACCATGTTCACTGACATAGCATCCTCCTATTTCTCTGACTGAAGGTAAGCTTCTCCATCTTTTCACAGTGCTACTTCCCGGCTGCCCCCAATAACAATGACACACAAGGCTGTCCGGTCAGGATACACGCACGAGATCCACACTGAGCCCTTAAAGGTTTAAGAAGTGTGGGGCTCACTTATCAGTGATGAGAGTAATTCTGGAGTGTCATAAAAGTCCCTTTGTAACAGCCCTGAACTAGTTTACGATGCCTAGCTCACAGAAATTAGATAATTTCTTTCCTGTTTGGTTACACTCAATCTTTTATTTTCAGGGAATTTCTTTGCAGAAATTTTTGCCCATGATAGTTGGTATTTATTCAATGTTATTTTTAAAGATTTGATTATTTTTGGAATTGTATGTTTGTGCATATTTACCTTGCATGTATGCCTGTGTACCACACAAGGCACATACCTGCAGGGCAGGAGAGGGTGTCCGACCTGGAAATGGAGAAGCTGTAAACTATTGTGTCCATGCTGAAATTTTAAGCTGGGTCTTCTGGACGAGCAGCCAGTACTCTTAACCACTGAACTATTTCTCCAGCCTAATTCAATATTAGTAAAGGATTACTTATGGACACTGTAACAATTAGTAATTAAAAGCTAATTTAAATATTAACTATATTAGCTCAAAATATCACATTTTACAACTGATGACAATGGGTTCTACAGAATCTCAAGAACCCATCCACAATGTCATAGGATAGAGAACTTAAGATGCAAACTTGACTGGATCTTGATGGCAAAAAAAAAAGTGTGTGATATTTACCAGGTTATTTAATATCCAATGATATTTATGTGTAAATAAAACAATTCTACAAGGAAGGCAAAACTTTGAAGTGTACTTTGCTTTGTTTTAAAGGAATCTTAAAGTAATTGAGAATAATTATTATCAAGTTGACTTTAACAATACATTTAATATATATGGCAAGTATTCCCATGATTGATTGATTCGTGGAAAATCCTCTTCAGATAGCTGTTTAATCCACCATATGGAAATAAATCCTGATACCTTCAAGAGTAGCTGTGGGGGAGGAGATCATGGGTGTATATATGTTTCTTTTTGTGTGCATGTCTTTGTGGGGGCACATGAGAATAGATGGGGACAGAAGTCAACTTCGGGTATCTTCCTCAGCACTCTCTACATTATCTCTTGAGAGAGTATTTTTGCTGTACCATTAAGGCTTGATTGACAAGGCAGTAAGTTTCCGAGAACTACCTGCCCCTCCCTCTACAGGTGGAGTTATATGCCTCTGCATGGGAATTTTATGTGGATGTCAACAGTCTGAATCACACTTACCCTTACAGTAGAGTTTCTAGTGCTGTGAAAGACACCATGACCATGGAAAATCTTGTAAAGGAAAATATTTAATTGAGGGTACAGCTTACAGTTTCACAGGTTTAGTCAATTATCATCATGGTGGGGGGCATGCTGGCAAGGAGGCAGACATGGTGCTGAAGAAGATGTTATATGTTGTAACTTCTTGTTGTCAACAGGAAGTATACTTCCTCACTGGGTGTGGCTTGAGCATATATAAACCCTCAAAGCTCCCCTCCACAGTGATATAATTCCTCCCACAGACCTCAGCTGCTCCAACAAAGCCACGCCCCCTAATAGTCTCACCTCTCTCTCTCTCTCTCTCTCTCTCTCTCTCTCTCTCTCTCTCTCTCTCTCTCTGCCATTTTCTTTTAAACCACCACATATTCTGTACCCCTGAAACATCTCACTCGTTCTGTCAAGTATATTTTGCACATTCATTTTCTATCAGGTATATGGAAGTAACATTTTAACTAAGCAAATGTATATTCCTTAAATTTTTATGAAATATGGCAAGTAAGGAAAGATTTAGATAAATACTTTTTTTTTTGTTTTTTCGAGACAGGGTTTCTCTGTGGCTTTGGAGCCTGTCCAGGCTGGTCTCGAACTCACAGAGATCCGCCTGCCTCTGCCTCCCGAGTGCTGGGATTAAAGGCGTGCGCCACCACCGCCCGGCTTAGATAAATACTTAAGGATTGAATATTCCCTATAATCAGGAGCTTCCCTGAGCATTTTTTCTGTATATATATAATATATATTATATATATTAGTATATATATACTAATAAAATAATGACAGAAAAATTAAAATAATCTAAAATTCCCTCAACAAACATGAGGAAGTCTTTAGAAGTCTAGAGTATTTTAGGAAGCCTGATATATGTATGTAATAAGAAATATACACAGAGACCATACCTTAGAAATCTATACATGGAAAGGAAAGCATCACCTTCCAGGAGTGGGAACAATTACATGTGCTCATATAGATTTGTATTTTGCACATATGTTGTATTATATACCAAGAAGAAACAAAATATAGCTATTAATTATTTGTCATTCTTATTTGTATATCCCATGTTCTTAGTAAATACTGTAGCTTTCTAATGAGACTGACTTTTTTGAAAAAAAAATCTAACATAGATTTAATAATTTGACAGTGAATATCATTCTAATTTTATTTGTAACCGACTGTTATGTTTTTACTAGTAATCCATAAGCCCTTTCACGCATAGTGTATGCCAGTCAATCAATACGTGTGAAATTGTGCATTAAACATTTGTTAATCAAACAAAACAAACAACACTCCAGTATGACACTTAGACAAACATAAGCATACTGGATTTTTCTAGCTTAAGAGGGACGACTCAAAGTTTGTAGAACGTGAGGCTGGACCATGGTGTCTGTACTGTTGCTACGCTGTGACATGCCTGGGTTATACACACACAGGATGATGAAAGTAATTGTTTAATAATCTCCAGGGATTAAAAAGAATTAAATTTAGAAAGCCAGAATTTCTGTGTAAATAGAAGTCCAACTTGTTTCAGTATGATTACTTCTCAACTCCAAAATAAAATGTTTCCCAGAAACATGGTAGATGGCCAGTGAGCAGTGAAGAGACCGGAAGGCAACTTAGAGAGGGGTGGGCTGAGATCCCCGGGATACTCACCCAGGAACACTAACACCACATATTTTCCACCTCTCATTCCAACTGCTCTGTCCAGGTTTCCTGAGCTCAATCACTTCTGCCTTAATAAAATGTCCTTCCTTGCCTGGCTTCAAGAACAAGATGATTAAAATGCACCACATAAGATCAGAGGGTGAAATGTGTTTTCAATTTCAAAAACTATGAGTAGGCTACCAAAGTGAGTTTCTGGTGTGTTAGTGGAGACATACTAATTCCTGCCTAAGAGCCTCAGGTCTCTCCCTCCCTTAAAAAATAATCCTGTGCCTAGTCTCTTATTCTTTTCCCCACATGCTGCCATTGTGTCTCTATAATCTTTGTTCTAAAACACAGGAAATTACTAAGGAAAAAAAGATTAAATGAGGCTGTACATGAACAATGCATGACTCCTAAACTTATAGGCACACAGGAAGTTTAAAATAACTGGTTACATAAGAAGAGAGAAAGAAAACTTATCACTATAAAGCTACAATATCTTTTCAAGCCTGGACAAATGATTCCATTGCTGGCTACTTTTGCTAATTCAGAAACTAAGAAATCCCAGTTCCTTTTACAGTCAGAAAGCATTGCAAGAAAGCTGCGATATTTTAGAGGAAGCAAAAACATAGAAGATCCTCATTATTAAAGAATAAACTAAACATTTGGTTTTGTTCTAACACATCTAAGTTTCATAGCCATTGTTGAGACATTTTATCCCCCATTTATAACAGAACAATAATTTTGGAACAAATATAACATTGTAAAGAACTTCTGAGGAACCTGTAAGGGGAACTAAGCTATCCTCTTTTTTTCATTTTTGAATCTATTACCTCTACGTTACAGGTGACAGTGGAACCTATGTTCAGCTATCTGCAGAGAGGTTTACTTGTCAAGAGGTTTACCTGAATTCTGTCCGTATCATTAGGAATCTGTATATTAATGCCATCTATAAATAAAACAATCTGTGTATTTGACTCAAATTTCTTTTTTGTATATACCCCCTTCTATTTATTGATTTTCCTTTTGCTGAAAGAGTACATAAAAATCTCCCTGCAAAGTAAATTTTCATAAACAATACAACAATATTAAGTATACTTTAGTTAACAGACACTCTCCACTAATTATCTAGACTTATTTATCCTATAAACTACAAATTTATATTCTTTGAAAATATTAGGATACTATGACTAGGTTACAAATACAAAGTAATGTACAGTGCTTTGTGTGTTCGTGCACACATTGTGTAATAAGATCCAGCTTTACAAAGGAGCCATTGCTGCCTTGAAATGAATCTGGAAAGATGCGTAAGTTCCCAATGGAAGTACCTCATGGTCAAAGTTAGACAAACGTTCCTAAAAACATGAAAATAGATGTAGAAAACTGAGAATTATGATGTCTATTTATTGTTAAAAATGAGGTGTGGGCTGGTTTGTACTCGTTTATCTTACTGTGAATTGATGCTCTCAAAAGACAAGCGACCAAAAGCAATTTTACTATCAATGACATTTCTTACTATACTGACTAGATATATTGATATTTTTAAACCTTAGTGTGATTTATAAAGTGTCACTGAAATGATTTTTGCCATGATCAAGTGTTTATAGTTATATTGTTATATTGCACAGTGGGTTCGATGAATACTGATTATGTATTTATATTAGAAAATATTTAAGAGAAAGATATTCCATTTAAGATTCATATATTATTTCATTAACAGTCATCTTTACGTCAAAAACTTGTTATGTTTAACCCTCTAGGTTCACTCTTGTCTTATTGTTCTTTTTTGTTTCTACCATACTTGAAAATATAATCAGTGATTTTCTTCTTTACTATTTATCACATTTTCCAATTTCCCTTCAGATAAAACTCTTCCCCTTGATCAAATTCTGATAAGCCACCTGACTAAAAAGGATATCATAAGCCACCATTCTATCTAATATTAAATGAAAACTTTGAACACTTTTAATTCAGTATGTTTAACACGCACACGCACACACTAACCAGTAAAGAAAGATTATTATTATTTTGTAAAATGCAGTGAGAATTGCACTTAATAGCAAAAATGTTGTATTATTTACTTTTCGGAGCATTCCTGTGAGTTTACAGAGTAACCTATCATTGTCTATTATTGTTCATGGGAAACAAACTTGAACACAATGTATACTCAAACCATGGACGACATCACTTTTTACATATTACTGTGCCTTTATTATAAATGTCTTTCTGTCACAGTCTAACTGTATATTTGACACATTAAAAAGCATTAAAATTGAATTGGAAAAATTCAATAATAAACCACAATCAAATTTACCTGAATGTGGTTCCAGTAAAGCCATGAGATGACATAATGCCTACAGGATGAGCTGAAATGAGGAAACATGATTGTGAGCAGATGAAGCATCAGGTGACTGATGTGTTTCAGGTTTTCCGGTTGAATACCAAGAGCAGCCGGTCTTGATGACTGGCAGTACTTGATACTTGGAGAGTTTTTTTTTATTTATATTGGTGCTCAGTGCTTTTGGATAAACATGGTAATCAGAAGTTTCTGTGTATTTCCTTATTACCTGCCAAAGTGCTGTTTTAATTCTTTGACTACAACAGTGAGTTCAGGGTACTCATTCCATCTGTGCCTCTTCATTAAGAAAGCTTCCTATTAAAGTGTGAAATATTTGAGACAACCAATGTAAAAAGAAGGCTGGTGTGGGACAACTGTCTATATTATGGCAATTATATTATAAATAAATGCTTGGTCCAATTCAGTTTCCTCTCTTTTCATCTTTCACTTATGCAGAAGACAGAAGATGCATCCCATTTTCCTTCATGAACATTTCTCAACATCCCTCAGTGTGCCATTGCTCTCGGCTATCAAGCGTGTCACCACGTCCTTTCTACCAAGTTGTCCTTCCGTCTGAATGGCTCTCCTAACCTTTTTTATCAAGCCCCAGACATTTTGAACATCATTGTAAACATCACGTCAGAGTTACGGCGTACATTTACAGTGCCTGGTTTTAATCCCCACATTGCAGCTTTGATATCTTAGCAACAGTGAATGACTTCCAGAATTCCAGGTTAATGTCTACATAAACTGTTGCATGAAGCAGAACAGACATCAAGAAGATGCATGTGGTCTCTACAAACTGAGTAAACTTGGTCAAGAAACTGAAGCAATGTCTTTTAATGAATCATAAAATAAAATATCAACATTTTAATTTTATGGTAAACAGAATCAGAATGCCCAGAAAAACTGTTTATCGTGAACAGGAATTTACTCTGTTCCTTCCTCTTCTAAGTACATATTCTCTTCTGGGAAGAAACATTGGTGAAACCACTCTATAAACAATATGGTTCGATCAACACTTTCTGAAGACAAGGAGGGTAATTTTGGTTTTGTTCATATACCCTTTAGGGTTGCCACATAGCAACACTTCTTTCTGGTTTAAAAAGTTGCGGAAATTCCAAATTCATTTGTTTGTTCATGTCTCCCACCCACATATGATGCCATCCTAACTGTGTACTTAACACATGTTTGGTCGTAGAGTTTACAGTGTGAGATACGACTAGTAACAGTTTTTGGAGAGCTGTGCATTTTCACTGTGGCATTAGATACATTGCTTTACCTTTCTTTATTTGATTTTTTTTTCTTTTTTCCTATAGATGTATTCACTGGCTTCTTGTCAAACCTGAACTGCAAGAATCATGACTTTTGCTTTGTTGCCATTATTAAGTAAAGGTTCTCTGGGAAAAAAGACAGCTATACAGGAACAGTAGGACTATTAAGTGAGATGATCCTAAATGACAAAGAGTTAGCAGCACATGAAAGGTGGATACACTAGACAATGGGATGGTTAGTGATGAGAAGAATAGAAGAGAATACTATAAATTTTAAGCTAATTCAAACTAATAAATTGTTTATTTACAAAGTTTTTCATTTAATATTTTCTGAATGTAGGTAACTTAGGTAACTAAAACCTCCAAAAGCAAAACAACAGCTAGGGGCATACCTCCAGGAAGTAGTCTGGTAAAGGTTACTTGGGATATATGCAAGTAAAATATAAAGATTAGTATGAACTTATTAAGAACAGGGGTCAGTCATTTCTCCCTGATTGCATTTCAGGGTCTACCATAGTTCAAAAAAATAGAGCTTTAATTTCTTGATATTCATCCAGTCTAATCCTATGCTTAATTCTCATCAAGTAGACAAAACTTAAAAAGATACTCATGGTTTGTGAATGATAATGACACATACTATACTGGAGAAAATGAGGACATTTGGTTTTTAAAACATTTGCTATCAACTTCCTAATAAAAATGTTATTTATGCAGCACTCGGGAGGCAGAGACAGGCGGATCTCTGTGAGTTCGAGACCAGCCTGGTCTACAGAGCTAGTTCCAGGACAGGCTCCAAAGCCACAGAGAAACCCTGTCTCGAAAAACAAAAAAAAAAAAAAAAAAAATGTTATTTATGTCTTCAAGCACTGTCACGTGTTTCCTACTATGGGAGCATATAACAGGCTTAAGAGTGAAAACGTATGTCTTCACGTTCTTAAAGTGAGAAAATAACTTTTAAAAATGCTTCCTTATTGCAATTCATGTTTGTATTTGATTTGATTCTCAAAGATTTCTAAGAATCTGCATGGTAAAATGACTTCTCTGACGACAATATTCTTCATAAAACACTGAAGTATTTCTAGAACTTCAGCAGATATAGAGGGTAAATTACTCCCGTCTGCAGTCATTAGGCAGAAAGGACACACCTGGAGGCTCCATTTGGGAAGAGCCTTTTACTTATTTGTAGAACTTGCATAAATCATTATGTTCGTTGGCTCTGGTCAACATAGTTGCAGTTATGAAACTGCAACTCTTGGCTGTGCATTTTAAATTTATAAGTTTCTAGGACTGTTCAGGCATTAAAAATACTTCAGCAGAAATCATTTTAGCTAATTGGCAATTTTGGAGTAATTGAAATGTTTTAGAATTTAACAGGAACACTGACATGTGACTATCTTCATACCTCAATATAACGTACAGTTAGAGAAAATGTATTGCGAAAATCAACGCTCTGCTGTGCAGGATATTGCATTGTGATTTGCCACTGTCTCCACAAATAACATTCTAAACCAAGTATGACAGAAAGATGCAATTTTCTTTGAAAAATTCAATTTTTAGTTCCTTTTTCTACATCTAGAGACACTGACATCAATTATTGGAAATATTTATCTTCTCTACTGTACCAGAGTACAGATGAACTGTTTTGACACATTACTTAAATCACAGCTAAAATTACAGATGATCCCTGGCAAAGAGTTGTGTACACAAATTCTCACCCCTGTTTGCTGTTTTTAAAATAACATGCTATATATTACCTGACTACAAGAAAGAGAAATTTACCGGTATGGAGTCTTGGTGTGAAGTCTAATATTATGATTTCACTGGTGTTGGTTCTTTTGGGAAATTGGAGGAAAGCCTCTGTCCAAGGCTTATCTTCTAGACTTAAGGATAGCATTGCCTTTTATTTTTCCCATTATCTTTCATGCTTCCAAATTTCTACATCCAAAATTTCTTTTCAAGGAGACATTAGGTGTACTAATAACAGTTCATCCTAAGTAACTTTGTTTTAGTTTAATCAGCTTCTTATGGGACTCTGTCTCTAAGCATAAGGTTACATTCTTATGCAATTCTACAGCAAAGGGTTTGGTGTGCATTTCTGGGGTTCAAGTCCAACGTTTAATTCCTCCAGTTTAAGAGATAGTGCAGACAAAACCTAGGCAAAAAATATGTGAAATGGTTGGCTGATAAACATTTCTCTCATTATTATACACATATGGCACACATATGTCATATATCTATGCATGTTATTGTAAGTAGACTGAAAGAAGCACTAGAAAAAAAGATTATATTCAGCATTTAAAAGTATTTCACATTTTAGTGAATTTTTTCTTTATTTTTTTATTTGCCTGGCTTTTTGTTTGTTTGATTGATTTTCAGAAGAGAAGGAGAAAGAAAAACAACCAGCTTGAAGTTGGGTGGGTGAAGAGGTGGGAAGGATCTGGAAGGAGTTAGGGGATGGGAAAGCATGATCAGAATACATGGTATGAGAAAAAAGTTTAAATAAATAAAAATGTACTACATTTCAATAGTATTGGAAATAGATGTAAACACAGGCAGTATCATTATTAACTAAGTACCTACTAAGTACCCAGAACATACAGATGACTCCCTCAGCTCTCAGAGTAAACCTCGGAGGTGAGGTTTAAGAGGAAGAACATGTTAAGATACTCAGACACTCAGTAACTCTCGGAAACTAAGTTGACCAGCTACTTCCTATTTGATCCAACCAAACTCCTTTGCTTAGAGGAAAATCCTTAAGTTCACTGAAGGAAAGCTCTGTGTGAACATAATTAACGGCTTTGAGTATTCAGCTCCCCAACTCAATCATCAGGCAACCTGATGCACAACTTGCGATTTCTAATTTTCAAATCAAAGACACTGAATCCAGATCAGACCAGCAATTTAGCAGAGCTGTTGTCTCCATCATGGTCTCTGACATTGTATTCTCTCTGAGTTTTCCATTTAGCATTTAAAAAAATAGTCCGTCTACTATGAAAGTTAAAAACTATATAAGGTACTAAAAATGGGGAAGTGAATCAAGCAGAATCAAGTAGAGAATGTGTCACACTGTAGCTGATACCTTCTGTGGACTCCCTTTAAAATTATCTCATTTTAGTCTTGGTACTACATCATATCTAGCTATTCCAAGAATACAGAAGATTTTACATTCTAGAAGCTAGTATTTTAACCAGAACTCAAACAATTCTCCATAGGACAATGTAGAATACTGTAGGTGTAAGCCTAGGAGTGAATCTTACAGTTAGATTGTATGGCAGAACTGTTTTCAACTTTCTGAGGACACCAGACTGTGTTCAGTAGAGACTGTACCTGTCTGCATGCCCACCACTGGAAGCGTCTCATGCTTTGTAAAGGAAGAACTCACTCAACTGACCTTTCTCAATGGGGCAGGTCTAGTATTCTTCAAGAGACAATTGTTAATTATGTAGAGAAACTGTGGACACTTTAAGACTTTAAACAGCTCTGGAACTTCCTTCTCTTTCACCCCTCAGAATACTAGAAATGTTGCTGTTATAATAAAATAAGGAAGGAAGGAAGGAAGGAAGGAAGGAGTGATAGAGACAGAAAGAATGAAAGACATAATTAGAGACAGAAAGAAGAAAGAGAGGAGGAGGAGGAGGAGGA
>NC_022031.1:65212448-65216666 GCF_000317375.1 Microtus ochrogaster | reverse complement strand
AGGAGGAGGAGGAGGAGGAGGAAGAGGAGGAGGAGGAGGAGGAGGAAAAGGAGGGAGGAAACTCCTGTAACATTCCCAGATTCTCCTCAGAAATCCTTATGGAATGTCATCCTTGGGAAGAACTAGTAGGCTAAATTCTTAATCTCTCTCCATATCTCTGATTCTACTGTCTCTAACTATATTAAGTTAATTAACCAAAATCTCCAATTGTTTACACATGCTATTTTATGCGCTTCACTCTGTATTGGAAAAAAAATATCCAAGAGTTGGTATTTCATACATTAACAAACACTAATGTCACAAATTGGTGTTAGATTACTTAATATGAATTTATCCCTTAGACTTGAACAACAGTGAACTTTTTGCATAATCACTGAAGATTCAACTTTAAAATCTTAGCTAAAGTCCTTTCATGCCATTGTCCTTTTGACTTCTTGACACTGTGATTAGACATCCTACAACCTTTACAGAAAATTTTTTACTGGGGCATGCTCACTTTAGTGCTGTCTAGGAATTCATCTGCTCAATAGCTTTATAGAAGACAGAGGGAAATATGCCTGTCAAAGGTGAACAACTGTTTAGTTTTTTTTTTAAATGGGAGTGCAGAAATCACACACACACAAAAGGTGAACATGTTGCAATTATTTAAAACAGTTTTATCATTCAGATTTATCACCCATTCAGTTGTGCTGAATCACTAGCAATTATCTACAAATAGCTATTTCAGGAATCCTGAAAACCTTCCCATTTTAGATTTTCTTACAGAAAGTTATAATATTTACTGACAACCTAAACAGTCATCTTTAAAAGTCCCAAATATCAGGCAATTGCTAAAAATAAGTAGGCATACATTAGAGGAATATTTAACAATACTAGTTTATACAATACGGTCAATTGAAGAGTGTTATCTGTCATTCATATTTTCTTGCACAGTACATGACAATGGGTATCATAAACATTTATATGGGAAATCCTATAGACAGAGATAACCTGCCCCAGTAGAACACTTTAAAAACATCAGTATTTGATGTTTGTTGTTATATTGCCCTGACACTAAGAAGTTATATTCAAGACTGATGACTTGGCTCAGGGTAACAGGCACCCAGGTATCAATTTTATATATCAACTTTATACACACTGAACCTCACGCAGAATACTAAATCTAATTGAAAGTACAGCAAGATTAATGATTTGGAAGTCAATGTATAATTTGCAAAACTTTCATATACAGCATCTTGAATATTTACAATAGCTTGTTTGTTACATTCTGTAGAAACAGAACTTGAGTGTTGCAAAGACCTTTGAGACAGTGAGAGACACAGATGAGGCAGATATTGAATTAATGAATCCTTTACTAAGCCAATGCAAAAATCAAATCCTTCGTTTCATTGATTACACCTACGGCACCAAAAGCAGAAAAAAAGCTCAATATTTTATAACTTTGATGCTTTCTGGTTTCTCTTCTAACCCCATCCAACTCAACAATTTCTAAAAATGACTTCTAAATAATTAATCATGTTTGTAGCAGTGGTTCTACACATTTCAATGACAACTGGAAACCTGAGCAAGAAAATCAATCTTCCTTGATGTGTGTGGATGTGTGTGTGTGTGTGTGTGTGTGTGTGTGTGTGTGTGTGTGTGTGTGTTTGTGTGTGTGTATGTGAAGTGGACAAGTGCAGTGTTGACTTTAATCATCTTACTATCACAAACATCCTCCTAAGAACTGAGATAGTGTCATACAAAATAAGCCATATAACTATAGTGTTAGAAAAATAGAATTTTCTTATTATCTGCACCACGATTACAACACCTACCCTTTGGACAAGGGAACAGAACAGCACTTTTCAGTTTTGTTAGAATGCACAAAATGCCAACAAACATGTGAACATTTCTGAGTAAAGATCACAACCACTTGAATCCTATTGTTTTTATTTCTTTATCCAGGAACACCCTTATAAACAATAAAGCTGTATACACAAACATGATAACGAAACAAATCATGCTGTATGATAAAAAAAAAAACAAACAAAACTAGGCATTCACTTCAGTTATCCTTAAATCCTGATAAAGCTATACCCAAGGAAATGGAATAATT
Organism: Microtus ochrogaster; assembly: GCF_000317375.1. Classification (NCBI taxonomy): domain Eukaryota; kingdom Metazoa; phylum Chordata; class Mammalia; order Rodentia; family Cricetidae; genus Microtus; species Microtus ochrogaster. Next base: position 65,214,571 of record NC_022031.1, on the reverse strand, counting down.
TGCAAAGAAAGGTTCACAAAACCACTATGAGAAATACTTGTGTTGCCATGAGAAACAAGAAAACGGTCAAAATCCTGGGATACAAAAAATGTGAACTTAGGGTAAAAGGTTGACAAGAACCAAGTTTCAAAATTGCAGAGGAGTGAATGAATAGTGGTGTCTGGTGGAAGATAAGAGGAAGAATTCTGTAAGCACATGGCAGAGGGAAACTGGATCACACAAGTGAGTCAGTGAACTGAAAAGTTGCATAGGCTGACCTCATGACTTCTTTCTCAGAGACTGAGAATAAAACAGCTAACCATGATCTTATAACTTCAGACAAATGAAATGAAGAAGAACTGTCCTGAAACACCAGAGCTGGGTCTCTGCTCATAGCATGGCTTCAAATAAATCATTCGACGAGCAAGCACACTGCTTCGAGTATCACTTGGTAAACAACCTGGATAAAGACTGAGTGCAGGTTCTCTGAACAGGCCCTCTTGAGCAGCACATAGTTTCTGTCTGGATCAGTCTTTCACAGAACGACATACAATTTATTGTACTTTAGCTACCAACTAAACTGGAAATAATTTAAAAACTGAGCAGTGCTGAAGAGAAGGCTGACTGTTTCATGTATTCCCCATTAGCTCTCAGCCGCCAAACAGTGCTAAGAGCCTTCAATTAACTGCATTAAACAACGACCTGTATCCAAACATTCACTTCCTAAAACGGTACTTGAAGCCATTCTTTCTCATGTTTTCCATACTCAAGAAGTTATTTTCTTTGAAACACTGCTTTTTTTTTCCTGAAACAAATATTTTAAAATCCAAATAAAAGAGTTTCTAGGGACTTAAAAAAAATGGAAATCATAGACAAACATATTCAGATGCAATTCTGATCCTTAGCCAACACTAACAAAAACTACATACTAGATTTTTTTTTCCAGGAAAGTGCTCAGCATTATACAGAGAAGCATGATATGATATTGATAGGACAGGAAGAGTCAGAAAGGCAGGAAGGGCAGGAGGAGATCCATTGCAGGCTCACATACAAGAACCAGAAGAAAAATCTTCACATGAAAGGAGAAATCAAGAAAGAAAAATATCAAGGAAGCAGCTAAGCACATTTAGCCACATAAAGATTATTAGCATTCTTGAAAGAAAAAAGAAACTGTAGGTGGAGACAGGAGATTGACTATTAAAGCCTATGAAATGAACTGGATGCAATCAACTGCAAATTACACTTTCAAAACATTTTATTGTAAGACTATTACAGAACCGAAATAGCAATTTCAGCATAACAGTCATATCTATGCTCTTCATAGTGTCTTTCTCAGATATAAAGGCAGGTGGATAAGTAGATATAAGAGGAATAGATGAAAGTCAGTGTGAACATATAAAAGAAAGTGGAATGGAGCCAGGCACACGCCTTTAATCCCAGCACTCGGGAGGCAGAGGCAGGTGGATCTCTGTGAGTTCGAGGCCAGCCTGGTCTACAAGAGCTAGTTCCAGGACAGGAACCAAAAAGCTACGGAGAAACCCTGTCTCGAAAACAATCAAAAAAAAAAAAAAAAAGAAAGAAAGAAAAGAAAGTAGAATGTATTCATGTGCAAATAAAAACATGAAGAGGGAAAGCTAATTTTATAATAATGGAGCAAGAATAATTGTGAATTAATCCTAATAGGTGATATGAATAGATAAGTATAAGGCATTGTTTTCACCCACTGCCTTACTGGTACAAATGTCATGTACTCATCATCATCATTATCTTTTCAGAATCCTCATCATTGTCATGAACAATGTTGTTAACACTTATGCCTTTAAAAGTAGTTTTATAGAAAGAAAGGAAGTGCCAGACAGCAAGTTTGGATAGTACAAAAACAAACAAATGTTGGAAAGGCAAACAAACATTCAAGCAGGGCTTAGCATCTGTCTGATATTTGTGATGAGGAACCTAAAATAAGATCAGTTGTTGAATCCACGGGGTTTTTTTCCATTATTGTTCAGGAATTTAGATGCGAGCACAGGATCTATGGGTAGCTAAGTTCACTCACAATGTAGAGGTTTGGGTAATGAATATAATAACAGAAAAAAAGAAGTGTATGCCTGATAGAGTGATTTTATGGTCTCTTGCATCTTATCTAA
>NC_022031.1:65172316-65212348 GCF_000317375.1 Microtus ochrogaster | reverse complement strand
TTTTTTTTTTTTTGGTTTTTCGAGACAGGGTTTCTCTGTGGTTTTGGAGCCTGTCCTGGAACTAGCTCTTGTAGACCAGGCTGGTATCGAACTCACAGAGACCCGCCTGCCTCTGCCTCCCAAGTGCTGGGATTAAAGGCGTGCGCCACCTGAGATTGGTTGTTACTGGTCTCCAATTAGTTTTCAAGTCCACATTTCACTTCTCCCTCACCTCTGATAGCAGATACTGCAGACTTGTTGAGCTCCATGGCTGATCCTAAAGGTCAGGTGATCTATCATCTCTTTGCTTCTACAAACACCACTTCATATCCCTAAGACTTCTCCATTCCTTCTTTTCTTCTTCCCTTGTCAAACACATAACACATACTTGATCTTTCAAGTCTTGATACAGTACTTAGTTCTTTGTGTATTTTGGAATCCCACTGGGCTTCTCAACTGATCTGAAAGTTTAAGCTTATGCCTGCCTTCAGAGACGCTGGTGAAAACTCCTTGTAGATAGAGATCGTCTTATGGAAATTCTTGTGTCTCACACGTAGTACCATGCTTGACACAAAGATAGCGCCTGCAAGGGACATTTTTACTAAAACAATATGAGAAGAGTTTGAGAAAGACTAAATAAAAAATTTAATATTGACTAAGTACACTTAAAAACAGAAGGAAATTCCAATTAAAATTAAGCATTTATTTTCCCACTACGTTCTATGAATCTTATTATCAAAAGGAGCAATAGCTGAGAATTTACAAAGGCAGATTAATTATATGATGAACATGCATTCAATTAATGTGAATTTTTCAAAATATAACTTATTATTTGGTTGAATCATAAGACTAAAATAAAAAGTCTTTTTTAATAAATTTTGAAACTAGCATTAATTACTTCAGTTGAGAATTATTAAAAGATGTAGAATAAGAGATTGGTTACTGTTTTCCGGATCTCTTTTATGATATCCAGTCCTTCCTGTTATTATTAAACATCAACAAATTACAATTGGTTAATAAGCAACATATCACAATTGGTTAATAAGGTGCAATCTTTGTGCCAAGCTTGTTACTAGGTGTGAAAAACAGGAATTTCAATAAGACAACCTTGATCCACAAGGGATTTTCACCTGTGTTGGTGAAGGCAGGCATAAGCGTAAACTTCCTGTCAAGTTGAGAAACCCAGGGGGATTCAAAGATACCAAAAGAGCTAAGAGCTGCATCAAGACTTTAAAGATCAAGTATGTGTTTCACAAGGGAAGAAGGAAAGAAAGAATGGAGAAGTCCTAGGGAAATGAAGAGGTGTTTGTAAAAGGGATGATAGAACACCTGATATTTAGGAACAGGCATGCAGCTCAACAAATCCGGGGAAATCCAATATCAGACTTGTTACTAATACAGTTTAAAAAAAAAAAAACAATCAGTGAACAACGTGTAGTAATTTCATAATTATCATTGTTGATAATTATACATCAATCATATTTTCTCCACTCAGGAAAATGATTATCAAACCTTTCCCCTATCCTCCTGTGGTGGTTCAAATGCGAATAGTCTTCAGAGTTTCATATAAATAGATTCTGGTTCTGCAGTTGGTGGAACTGCTTGGGAAGGATGAGGAAGTATGGTTTTCCTGAAGGAACTATGTCACAAGTGGTGGGCTTTGAAGTTTTAATACCCCAAACCAGCTCTATTCTCACATTTTCTTCCCGGAGTTTGTAGATAAGAAGTAAGCTCTCAGCTACTGATCAAGTACAATGATTGCCTACCTGCCTGCCTGCTGCCATGTTTCCAATATGATCGTCATAGATTTACATGCAGAAACTCTAAGCAACCACCTAACATGGAGTCTCTTTACAGCAACAGAACAGTAACTATGACATCTCCTAAGCTATGATATCCGTATGCTTGACCTACAGAAAGCCAATCAATCATCAACAGTCCTTCTAAGTACTAAGATAATAAAGATGTAACTATTCGTTCTCTAGTCTGTGTTTAAAATTATAATTTTTAAGATTCTTTACTAATATTTTAAGCCAAATAAATTTCATTCTTAATTAGTTGAAAATAAACACTTTACTTTACAAAATCAAAATTAAGAACAAACCAATTTTAAGATTTGTAGACATGCACACAAAAAAATAAAGCTATAGGCAGTATCTTAAACAGCGGCAGCAGCATTGAGGTATCAATTCTCAGCCTACAGTACACAACTATACACTTTCTCATTTCCCTATAAAAGACTGAGAGGAAGGTGTGCACGTGGGTGTAGTAAAAGCATATTGCATCAGTCTGCCAATATTCTGTGGTTTGCTGCATTTTGAATTCAAGTATTACTCATTTCCCTCAGGGATAATTCTACAGTCTCTACAGAAGCTTAAATAAGATATAAACGCAATTCTCTGTTTCCTGTTTTCAAATGTATTGCTTTATATTTATGCAAATGATCAGCTCAATTTCTTGGAAAATTTCAGAAAAAAAAAACTAACTTAAAAAACTGTTGAGTATTTAGAATACTGAAATTGCCACTGTCATCAGGCAATGTTGGTTACAGAAAATTAAATGCATGAAGTATTACATGTGTGTGTGTCTGTGTGTAGTCATAATAAAACTTGTTAAGTTAGTAATTACCTGTCACATAGACATTAATATTTATCATGTCTACGTTATAAATAATATAATTCCTAAATAATTTGTTAGCCCATCTTAAAAGATTAACTGAACTAAATGCTAAATGCTAATAGGTCAAAATTTGTACTTTTTATATTTATGATTATAAATAACACAATTGGATGCACAAATCACAAATAAGAACAATACACTAAACAAAACTATTCTATTTAATTGTTGGATAAGCACTCTTTTGCTCTGTAAGATTTTTTCCCTACACTTTTCTTATCTTTTAATTAAATATTATTAGAGTTAGAATATCTCAATCATATTACATGGCTTCACAGAATAAAGAACATCTAACATATGCAACACATTATGTTTTAATCATAAAGCAATTTTGAAGATGCTCAACTTTTACATTTTAATTTTTATTCCCATTTTGAAGCATTTGCATTTCTGTATACAACAAAAAGCAATGAAAGACCTAGTGGCTCAATACTAATTATTTGGGATATATCTTTCCTTTGTACTTAACTTGTCACTATAATGATGTGTATTTTCTTCAAATCCATTTAATAATGAATGTTCAATTCAAGCTATTCAGATAAAGTCTCAAAGCATCTGTAGATATAAATCTGCACCCAGATGTGCTGTTAAACTAAAACACAATTAAGCTTCAGAGAAATGCTAATTAAGAAAATTAAAGATGGGCTGGAAAGAAGGCCCAGTGGTTAAGACCACTGGGTGTTCTTCCAGGGCAACAGGGTTCAATTTACATCATCCACATGTTAGTTCACAACTGTTTGTAACTCCAGCAGTGTATCCAGTACATTCAAACAAACAAATATCATACATGCAGGAACTCACCAATGTACTTAAAATAAAAATAAATAAATCTTTTTAAATTGGTTTATTTTTTAATCTGTTTAAAATGGAATGTATTTAAATGAGAATCACAGATGTTTTTCAGAGAGAGATTGAAAACACCACATCATCTTTTCTTTTTTTCTGATCTATTATAGCTACATTGGTTATTCTGAAAATTAGTGTCGATTTAGAATTTAAAACATAGTATATAAACACTTTTGTAAACTTAGACATTGAACAGATATAGAGTATACAGTTGGAAACTCGGGAGGCTGGCTTTAAGGAAGGGAACTGTGGTCAATATTGCAAGTAAAATTATTAATAACAAGAACTAGCTCTATCACACGTATTAAAAACCTACAATAATATCTGTGGCCCACAAGCTTCAAGTACTCTCAGAATGATGTTTGGTTTGGTTTTGAAATATCAAATATTTCTATGGTATTAAGAGATTCTTCCACATTGATAGATCATATATTGGTATTTGAAGACTATTTCCCAGCACTGATGTGGGAGTCCACTCTGTATGGTATGAATATATCTTATTACCATTGGTTATTAAAGAAGCTGTTTCAGCCCATTGCTTATTAGAGTAAAGTCAGGCGGGAAATCCAAACAGAGATATAGAGAGAAAGTAGGCGGAGTCAAAGAGATGCCATGAAGCTGCCAAAGGAAAAAGACACCAGCCACTAGCCAGAAACTTACCAGTAGCCACAACCTCATGGTGATACAGAGATTAATAGAAACGGGTTAATTTAAGATGCAAGAGTTAGCTGAAAATATGCCTAAACTATTGGCCAAACAGTGTTATGATTAATATAGTTTCTGTGTTAATATTTGGGTCTGAATGGCCAGGAAACAAACAAGCAGTCTCTGTCTGCACAGCACTACTAATTACATCAGATTTCTAAAAGTTTAGTGAGTAGACTAAAATTCTAATGCCAATTATATATTTCTGAAATTAAGAAATATGGTTAAACATATTGACAGAAAAGACATCAAAAGTTAAATACAAGTCGGGCAGTGATGGTACATTCCTTTAATCCTAGCACTCAGGAGGCAGAGGCAGGTGGAGCTCTGTGAGTTCAAGGCCAGAGTGGGCTACAAGAGCTAGTTCTAGGACAGGCTCCAAAGCAAAACAGAGAAACCCAATCTCAAAAAAAAAAAAAAATACATACAATTCTTGGCATAAAAAAGGCATGGAGTTAGTCACAAGCCAGAGGCAGAGGAAGTGAAATGAGAATGCCTTACTGAGAAAAGGTACCAAGCTATGTGGCTAAACATAGACAAGAATTATGGGTTAATTTTAGTTGTAAGAGCTAGTTAATAATAATCCTGAGCTAATAGGCCAAACCGTTTATTATTAATGTAAGTATTATAACATAATTGGCTAAACATTTTATAATGAATATAATATAACAATACATAATTAATATAATTTTATAATTAATAAAGTTTCTTTGGGACTGAATGGGTACAGGACCTGGAGCTACAGAAACTTCTGTTTACAAATTTATTATTACTATTAAACTGTAGAAGAACAACAGGTATAGGGTTGAGGATATACAAACTTCTAGATGTAGAAGCTACAATAATTATACATATGTAACCAAAATATTAAAAGAAAACTGAGTTTCTAAAAAGAAAAATCTTGTAACAATATTGGTCTCTGAACTGTGAAACTTAAACCAATTTTTAAAAAATGCTTCATTCTAATAAATGTACTGTTTGGTTGATTTTTTCTTCTGCTAACATAAGCAATCTTCACATAACGCTGTTCACTGATGTAATGAAGTCACTATCTCTGTGGACTGTCCACAGCTAGCAAAACAAATCACACCATTTTTCAAAGGATGCAATGGTACCAATTATTCTGCATTTGAGCACTAAAAAAAAAAAAAATGTTCAAACAAATGAGTGACAGTTGTTAACCATAAGTCTCTGGCCTTTCTTGAAGTTAAAAAGTAATGTATCAAAGCATCATTACGTTTTGTCCATAAACAGAAGTACTTCAGTAAAATTACTTGACGGGCTGTTAAGTTAACACTATCATCAACTGTGTTAGTGTAAATCACTGAAAATGACAGCAAGCAGTGTGGTATCCTCTGATGTACACTGGAGCTGTTAATCCTAAAAAGCAAGGGATGTCATAACATCACGGCATGGCTGAGATGCTGTTGTTTATTTAATAGACATGTAACCGGAGCTTTAAACATTTTCTATTTCTTCTTGCTTACATGATGCACACTGAGTCTGTGTTTAGGTGCTCTGGGATGACAATTTAAACAGTGTTTAGCTGCAAAAGCCTGGGAAGACGAACTCATTCAGCTAGATCCACTTACAATGACAGTCTTGACATCACAAAGATGTTCGATGAAAAACCTTATAGGAAGAGGCATGCTAAACTGCAGGTCTCTAGATGTGCAGTTCAGCACTTCCTTGATTACAACCTGCTGTCTCTTGTGAAAGTAGTGCAGACACACCAAGCACTTCTCAGAAGCAAATGATAATGACCATGGCCAGAGAATGCATTGGTAGCCACTTTGCTCACCAAAGTACGTTTGGTCTGCCTCGAGTTCATAATTCTGTATTAGGGCTTCCTAAACGGCTTCCACTGCACCAACTTAGAACTGCTTGAATTCCCTCCTTGAATGCTTTGGACTCTTCTCACGCCACAGCTAATAATGTCTGGGTGACTAATAGCTGTTGCTGATGTCTGTTTTCTGTGTCACAAATAAACTTACCCCCTCTTTATGCAGTCTGTCCATGAGGTTGGAACCTAAATATAAACCCCTTTATAGTAAATCTCTCCAATTCCTGATATTATGTGGGCTTTTTAATATACTCCTAGAAATGGTTTACTTTCCCCACAATACCAGTTAGCATTTGCCCTTGTAGTATCTTAAGTATTTGACTGTCTCCCCAACAGACTATAAATTTTAGTATTGACAAGGTCTGGTTTTTATATCTCCTAGCAATTTATCTTATTCCCAAGGCTTTTTAGATAGTTAAGTTCAAGAGAGACTATTAGCTCATGAAAAGACTTCCATCTCCATACTTTCAAACCATTATCACATGATTTAGATAAGTCGTGGAATATTATTTTTGTTATATTTTTTTCTTTATAACCCATCACTCTATGAGACAGCCTTAATATAGATAATACTTTTGACAATTTTGTTTCTTATTATATTGTAAATGTCTTCCCATAAATGGATCCTTCCACTAGCTTTGTTTTATAAATATACTCATAGAAAGAGACTATATATTATAGCTTTTATCATTCTTTAAATATGCAAACAAGAGGCATCAAGTATACCACATGACAAATATTGATTGTCTTCTTATACTGTTCTAGTAACACCTTTTTTGGTTCTCTTCAAAGCCAAATTTATGCACCTACAATACTGATTTTGAATTCTAGCTTATTCCTCCTAGATTTTATGATTAGTCTCTTATTGCTAACTCACTCTTCTCCCATGAGAGCTTCGTTGTATTGATATATCATTTGTATTTTAATAAATAAAGCTTGCCTGAAGTTCACAGAGTAAAACAGTCGCACTGGTCAGCCTAACATATCAGGCAGTGATAGCACACACCTTTAATTCCAGTAGCCACAGCAGTTTGCCATAGAAACTGGGCAGTAGTGGTGCATATCTTTAATTATAGCACTAGAGAGGAACATAAGACAGGAGAAGGCAGCTCCCACACACAGTCTCTGAGATTCTTGAAGGTAGGATCGCCATTTCTGACTGAGGTAGAGGTAAGAGTCAGTGGCTGACTGTTTTGCTTTTCTGACCTTCAGGTTGAACCTTACTTCCTGTCTCTGGGTTTTTATTAGTCATGTTACACTTCATCATTATTTCTAACAACCTCAGAAAGCCCTAACTTTGTATTATGATTCATTCAAGGACCTCTTGTTAGTTTTCAGGAGCGTGATAAACTTTGTACCTCTCTTTCTTCTTCAGTTTACCTATCCCAGCTCAGGGATGACTTGTTCACCAATGTTTCCTCCAGATGATTCATTCTTATGCCTTTTGCATTGTCTTTTCTTTTGGAATACACAAAGATACTAAATCAACAAGAGCTCCTGAATTTTCTATTAAAAGTTTCTTTCTATAACCATAGAAATATAATTATATAAAAATATTATAATTATATAATAATTTCCTAGCCTGTTTGTCTGGTTTGCAAACTTTGCATGTACATGTGACAGTACAGGTAAAATATTTCTTGAGCTTAAAATGCTATTGAAAGTCACTTGTTGAGAATTCACTACAATAGCTCAAACTCCGCATAAACTCCTCATATTCTAAATCAGGCCCCAAAGCATGCTCCCTTCAAGTGTAACTCTTTCGGCAAACGTGACTCTCGATTTATATAATCAAGGCAGAAACCTGAGTCTTGGTGTTGACACCTCCCACTCCTTCAACATCTATACTTTGTCTCTCCAGTAGTAAAAAATTTGCTCATAGCTTCCTTCTTTAGTCCCTTGTTCTTCTTCATTATCACTGTCATTTATTTCCACAAGCACAATACCCATAAAATATCCCCACACAAAATGCTGTAATATGTAATAGTTTTATCTTTATCCATCATGACTCCATTCAATACTAAGTCTCAACTACAACAACCACAATATCACCGCTCACTTATGACTATGCAAAGGTTCCTCTGATTTCAAAATAATAACAAGCCCCTTAAGAGCACTTTGTGCTTTGTTCTTGCATATATTCCAGCCCCAACCATCATACAGCTACTAGCATGACTCGAGCCTGTGACACCGTCTTTCAGCCCCTTTATTATCAGCACAATTTTTACCAGTCTCTTCTGTAACTACTCAAAAAGGTGTTGTGTAGCCGTTTCCTTTCTGATTACAATCATCTGTTATGGAGAGAGGCTTCTTAAAAGACAGATGTCCTAAAGGCATGTGAAACATTCCATCATTCAGGAAAGTTCCTTAAGCTCAGAAAGTACACAGTTGAAAGGTTTCAGGAAGACCCAAAAACTGGCCGGATTCACTGTAGTATGTCAGCTCTAAGATCTGGTGAGAGACACTTGCAAACATACCATAGCCTTAGACCAGCTGAGAATCCTGAAAGATGCTGAGACCAGTCAAAACCCATAGAAGAGATGGGCAGAGCCACCTGAAAGAGACTCAGACAGATATGAGCTGACTGAGACTGCCTACAAGCTGCAGAGCTAACTGCAGGCTGTGGAGTGCACTCGAGGGTTTCCAGTTTGCAAACATGCTTGCCTAGGCTTTTGGTGCTGCATACATCGTTGAGTCATTTCAGCTCCTATAATTCCTCACACACATTCCTATTTGTCTAATAAAATGTATTGGTTACCAAGCTGAACTCTGTTGGCAATTATATTTTGGTCTGTAAGATACCAGTCCGTTTCTCCCTCTCTCTCTTCCATTCACTGTGAATAAGTCTCCTTCATTATAAATTTTTATCATGATAGTCTGCCTCGACATAGGTCTGGAAGCAACAAGGCCAATGGAATTGAACTTGCAAAACAATGAGACAAAAATGAATATGTTCTCTTTATAAACTGATGTATTATGGTTCTAAAAGCCTAGTGGATAGCTGATGAAGACAACAGAAAAGGGCATGGGAAAGTGGCAGGTGAAATAATTCCTATTGTTTTTCCAAGCATGTTCAAGAGTGGCCAGGAAGAAACCATGATTATTGATTTATAGTGAGCAGGCAAATTTACAAATGTTAAATCTGCCATGCACAGGAAGAAGCTCTTACACTAAGGATCAGGTAGTGATACCTTGTGATACTAAAAGGGGAGAACAGTTGCTATGTAACTCAATTATTTACAAAGATATTGTGACAAGAATCTATGTCCTCTTGAAATTGAAAAGAATTTTGATGACATACCTCTGTTATCCCAATATCTGAGAGACTGAAAAAATGCTGAAACATGTAATAATGAATTCAAAAAAGGACAAGCACTAACATTGGGCAGTAGACATTTGTAACATTTTGTTTTAATATTATTGTTTAGGACATATTGAGCTTATAATTAAAGGTAAAATACACTTTTAATACATAACATTTTAAATCCATGATTGCCAATTTTGAGTATTAGTGCTTATCAGACATACAGAGCGTAAATATTCTTTAGTTCTCATAATTGTATTGCATGGTAGGACTTAACACATTAATTTCCTGATGAGGACGTGTAGACAGGAACATACTATTTTTTATTCCCTAAAATTGTACATAATTAGTATTTTGAGGTCTTTAAGGTAGATGTCTGCATCTGAATACCACTGCACAATTGGTGAAAACAGGTACCTGGGGAGAAGTAGGCGATACTTTTTTAGGAAAGAATAACTCTAAAATATTGGCTGCTTTGATAAAGAAATTAACCTTCAATAAGAAATAAAAGTTATAAATTGAAGTCAGATAAATTCTTTGAACCTCATTCAGTTCAATTTTTATATAATTAAGTCACAGCATCAGTAGTCTTAATTTTTATTTGATGGGAGATTATGTATTCCCTCGGAAAAAAATAGATCCCAAAGTAGTCAGTTGTTATAGATAGGGAAAAAGATTTAAAAAAAAAAAAAACAACAAAAAATGTTAAAACAATGTACACAACAGAAATCACAAGACAAAAAAAAAAAAAAACAAATCCATAAGAGACAATGATCGCCTTTCAGGCGTCAACGAAAAAGATTGCTATTGTTCTTATTTTCAAGTATTGTTAAAATCTAAGTCTAGCATCTATATAACTTCAGCTTTGCTTTGGAGTTATTTAAAGAAAATGACCCAATATGGTAACATATATTATGATTATAATACAGTTATGGAATACACATGGAATCACTGCTAAAAAGAAGAATATTTCATACAAAACCAAAATTTAAAAATCTACTAATGCTTATAAAAGTCTTTTAGTTAACGTTCACTGTATTGTAATTATTAATATATAGAGTTACTAGTTTTAACTCTTGATTGAACATTGGGAACTCTGAAGAAAGAACCATGGGAAAGCGACATTGGAAAAGCAAAGATGGTATCCGTCCTGATATCCCAGCTCTCTGACATCCCAGGTAATGAATGCTGAGCTTTGAAAACTATGTACAAAGCTTTAATGTTACATGGTTTATTACAAGTGTAATTTTGCATATAACATTAGTAATATTAAGTACATCACAGATGATTGTAAATATTTTGGTAAAGGAATTAACTGATTGTCCTTGTGATCCCTGTGATCCGAGCTTCTTAGGAAGCTGAGGAGAAAGGATCAAAAGTTTAAGGCCTGTCTGGACTACAAAGAGAGCTCAGAAAAAGACTAGCAACAACGTCTCAAAGCAAAATAAAAAGTAACTGGGTTTGTAGTTCAAAGTAAAAAATACTGCCCTGGTATGTAAAAGGCAGTGAGTTTAATCCCCTGTGAAACACACACACAAAGAGAGAGAGAGAGAGAGAGAGAGAGAGAGAGAGAGAGAGAGAGAGAGAGAGAGAGAGAGAGAGAGAGAGAGAGAGAGAGAGAGATATTTCTACTCCCTAACACTACACAACATTATCCAATGCATAAAAACTCAAGTTTTTTATTCCCCCTCCTCATAACTTACTTAGCTGACAGTAAATCTAAGTTATTCCCCTCCCACAGTAACCTATGTTTTCACTTTAGAGAAAACTCTATGAGCTGGTGATTGATGAATGAAAAGACAGCCTTGAGCTAGCAAGTGGCCCCATCTACGCAAATTAACAATTCACAATGTTTGTGAAAATAAAAAAATCCAATTAGTTAACTATTGTACATTTTTAAAATAATGTTACAAATTAAATGGTGATTAAAGCAAGAATGTTCTAAAATTAAATGTTAATTTATGGCTTTGAACAAGAGATATTAGCCATTCCTTGAACATAATAATATTGAAAATGCACTTTAAGCTTATACTATTCATATTAAGGGTATACTACACATTTTAAATGTTATTTAATATGCCTATGCTCTATAAAATAGGTACTTTTTTGCTTTAGAGAGACAAAAAAAAATGAAGAATTTTGAAGCAAATTGTCCAAGATTCCCTAGTTTAAGGGAAATGAGAAAAACTCATAATAGGAAAGCCTCCTTCTCTTTTAGCTTGAACCATTTTGACATACTCCAAATCCTATTGGCCAATGTCTAGCAAACAATTATATGTGCAGGGCCCTTTATTGAATAGCATCTAATCTATAAAAAAGAAAATATAAAGAGAAATGGAAAGATTATTTTTAAATACAATATAAGAACTAAAGCAAACACTATCCCAACTGCTTTAGAATCAATTGGCAGCATAAATACAATGTTTTCAAACTTGCTATATAAAGAAATTTGCATTTTAGTGAATTTTCTATAAGGATGATTTTTAGACTTCAGCATTCTATTTTTTAAAAAAAGAGATCTCAAAGGCATAACTCTATGCTTGGGTTTTCACACAAAATAATTTTTCTAGATAGCCCATCCCAGCTTGGGTTACAGGTGCCTAGGCAAACATCTGGAATTAAAATTCAAACTGTTTATGAGCTGCAGAAAAGTATCACTGAATTATGAATATGCATGTTTAATATGTTTGTGATTGCATGTATTTCTTTTTGGTGTGTTTAACATTTTATTCACATAAAGAAAAGCAAGAAAGACATATTCACATGATCATTAATCCCTATTTTCAGAGGTTTTGAGTTTGGTGTATCTCTACATCATACAAAGTTGAGTCCCTAGTTTAGGACACATCATAAAGAATCAAATCTTGTTCTAATGTGCATTTGGGGTTATCAGTTACTAAAGGTTCCCATCACTGTTATGTTCTCTCCTGGATTTAAAGTTATCCTGTGTTCTTCAAAGAATTTTACAAGAAATACTACTTTTAAGTGATGATGATTACTCGCCTATTTTTAGAATCCCTAATGTGAATTTCCCCAAAAACCTAGAAAATATGCAATAGAATAAATGAAAGATCCCAACAATTTCAGATAAAAACTGTTATAGGTATTTGCAGCCAGTTTGGGAAGATAAATTGGAAAGGAAATAGGAAAGTCAGAGATTGAATGCATAAGTTTGACATGGAGCCAGTAAATTTTACTCTTAGACAACATGTTTTAAAAAAATGGTATACTACAGAGAACATATCATAAAATAGCAATGTAAGTATTTGGCTGGTGACCTTGGTGCTTCAAAAGGACAAAGTCCGAACAAAAGTTATTTCCTCTGATGTTCCATTTTCTTAATATTAGTGTTCACATCAAACAAACACGACAGTGTTTGAAAAGCATTCATAAAAGCTTTCCAAGCCTTAATCTGCTCTCATGAAACACATGTAAACTGAAGAGGACAGTAACCCTGGAAATTGTGTAGTAATATTCTGGAGATGAATGAAGCAGGGATGCTGTTGCATTCCTTGCCTATGATATATTTTTAAATGCATAAGGATGTTCTCATGAGCACCTGTAATATGCCTTTTTTCTCTAACAAGCCAAAAAAACAGCACATAATGCATACCAGAGATATGCAAACACAAAAATCAGATAAAGACAAATATAATACACCATTTGAGTGCATTAAATTTTAAAGTTTGTATTATTTATGTGTTAATTTAATGGAATCCTTTTATTAAGACAAGTCTGAATTTTTAGAAAAAAACTCAAGAATTACAATTATTTTGCCCTCTCAACTTTGCAATCTGACATTCATCCATCTAATAGTTGATCATTTAGCTTCTACTAGTTGACAGATGCTATTCTGAGACATAGAGATGAATAGGACTGGGATGGAGAGGTGGCTCAGCAGTTGACAGCAGGCTCTGCTCTTCCAGAGGACCAGAATTCAATTCCCAGAACCACACCAGGCATTTCACAAAACCCTGTAACCTCATCTCTAGTGACATCCAATACCCTTGGCCTCTGTCAGCACAAGCATCCTCAAGTGCACCTACCAACAAAGAGGCATGCATATAATTTGAAATAATAAAAAAGAGAAATTTTACAATAAAATTTATTCCACTAAAAGAGTGACACTAAAAGACCCACCTGGAAGATATCTGAAATGAAGATAATTATGACTTAAAGCAAGAACTTATTCCATTCATCCCTATTACTGTGGTTGGCTCCAACTGCCTTTAAAAAATACAACAAATTAGGCAACTTTAAAACTGGCTACAGTGACTCATGCCTATCATCCCAGTGCTTGAGAGGCTGAGGTAGGAAGACTTTCATGAGTCTGGGGACAGTGGGAGTACAGATCCAGACTCTGCATCGAGACTAACAACTAAAAACCTAAGACTTAACATTAGTGACTTAGTACCAGGAAATGATTTAAATGAAAACGAACATCTAAGGTGGGTATGTTAGCTCTCACCTGTAATCCTGTACTTGAGCAGTTGAGGGCAGAAAACTGCCACACATGTGAGACCAGCACGTGTTTTATGATGAGTTACAGGTCAGTCTAACCAAAGAATGAGAACTTGTCTCAAAGTCAAAACAAAATCTCTGTATATTTACTTTATGATTACATGGGTATAGTTTTATAAAATTGCCGAAAATATCATTACCCAAGGATTTTCCACACACAGATAAGCCCATACTCATCTTTCCAAAAGTGACCCCGCACACACTATAAGCAGAGAAACTGGCATGAGCAATACACAGTACATGGGGAATACTACCATCTGCAGCTGTTGTTATGGGGAGAAACAGTGTTTCAAGGGACAAACACCAGAACCTTGCACAGCCCTTGGAAATGTGCTGGGCTGTAGTGCCACCTGCCTTTAATCCCAGCACTCAGGAAGCAGGGAGGTGGATTTCTAACTTTGAGGCCAACCTGGCCTGAAAAGCAAGTTCCAGGGCACCTTGACTTAGCTTCGTACCCCCATGGAATGAAATAAACAAGACTTCTAAAATCTGAAAAACAGCGTGGGAGCATGGAGGAAAGACACCTGCAGAGGTCATTATGACTCACTACCGAAGTGATCCCTCTAAATATCACCACACACAAGCTCGGGATTAGTCACCCAATATTCAAGGACTTGATCATTAGAGAAAAAATACAACAGCACGGTGCCAGTGAAGGTCTTAACAAAGTCAAGATGGGGTTTGCGTCTCACACGCACAACCCAATGACTAACAAACTAGCAATAGTTTGTGGTGGTTGCAGACATGTGCTTTGGCATTTATCTGGCACCACTGGCTGTCACTTTCATCAGTTTTAAGACATTAGGCCAGCAAGTCTTCTACAATTCTGTGATCTCAATGTTCTCTTCTGTAGACTGGGTATATGCTACTGTGACTGTAATGAGTAAGCCAAAATCCAGAACACGCTCAAAACTTGAAGAACTGAGAAGCATTTCTGACTACAGATGGAACTTTCCAATCAGTAAATTCCTGATTCTGTGAAGTCATAACCTAAAGCACTTCTTGCCATGAACATTAGGACTGAAGGTAACAAGATTGGGACAATTGGTATATACACAGGCAATCATAACTAGAAAGCGGTAACATAGGCAGCATTTAATACAGTGTCTGGAATATGTGCAAGGTATTTGGTAAACAATTCTATTTTAAGGATAAAGGGACTATGCCCACAGCACTGACTAGTTTTTCTTCATCTGTTTTTATTTTTGGGTTTGTTTTCTTGATTGATGATTGCTGTGGGAAAGATCAGCTCATGGTAGGTGATGTCACTCCTGGGCTGCTGGTCCTGTGATCTATTAGCAAACAGTCTGAGTAAGCCATGAGAAGCAAGTCAGTAAAGAGCACTCCATAATATCAGGTTACTGCCCTAAGTTCTTGTCCTGGCTTTTCTCTGTGATAGACTTAAAAGAAGTAAGGTAAAATAAAACCATTCTTCCTCAGGTTGCTTTTAGGCATAGTGTTTTATCACAGTAGTAGAAACCTCAACGAAGATCCCTATTAAAATGACAACTGGAGAATAGGCAATCAATTAACCAATCATTTCATGCCTCTGTGACTTCAGGGAGATAGGTGTTAGTATAATGCAGAGCTAGGCCTGTTAAAGAAGGTAAGAAAAAAAAATTCTAGGAAAATAGAGCTGTCTTTGTGCAAGTTCAAAATGATATGGAGGATAAATTTTTGAGAAGGCAATGAAACTGTTTAAAAAATAAGAATGATCAACAACTCAGGGTTTCTCATTCTTGGTGCTGGGGTTCTTAGTTTATGGATTTGGGGGGGAATGTGCCAACTCAACTGACATAACTTTAATAAAATATATTTATACACATATAACTTATATGAATAATATACAATTTATGTTAATAAAAATAAATTATTTCTTGGTGTTTTTTAGATCTTCTTAATGCTACTTTTCCATCTTCCCATCCTCTCCTTCTATACTGACATCCCCATTCCTAAGTTAAGCCATCCCCTATTTTCCATTACCCACTACATTTCAGTTGATACCTGTTATAGAAAGTCCCTAAGTAATATAAGCTATTGCTGCTGCTTTTCCTTGCCTCAGACAGATAGAAGTTAAGACCTTATTGATGAAGATACCATACACTTTAGACACAGGACTCAGAATCTAAGCTGGATATGATCTGAAAACATCCTACGTAAGGGCTAACTTTCACTGTACTAGGTAATTTGACAAGGGAAGAAAGAATCAATAGTCCTATCCAACTATGCCACCTTCAAACCTCAACAATGAAGAGCATGGCAAGATAGGCCTAAATGTGCAATAGTGGGACTTCTAGCTTGGCTGTAATCCACAACTTTCTAAGGGACATAAGGCCTGCTCAACAAGAGGGAAATCCTGTCTAGTAATGGTAACCTATACAACTAACAGCACAGGTGAGGTGATGGATCTTAGAACAGAACGCACAACCACTATTATTCATAACTTCATTCTGCTTATTTCCCTATACCCACAGATAAGTGTGGCTCCCACTTCTTACCAAAGATGCTCCCCTATGAAAAGTATGTAGACCATGACAGAAAAACACAGCGTGTCAGAATGCAAAGATGTCATCACAGGGTGGTCAACCCTAATGCCTACATCTACAAAACAATTCGGGCAACTAAGGCACAGTACTTACTGGGAAGGAGAGCAGAGAGACTGTCAAATTCAAAGAACTACATAACCTGCTCTGAGATTATCTGTATCTCCTAGAAATGACAGGGAAACTTTACCCATAACGCCTCAACAAAATGTATGCCTAAACAAGACCTGAACATTGACAAAAACAGCAAAAATACCAGTATTAAAGGGGAAATCTCACGGGACCCAATACCTCAACAAAGAACTAAAGGTTACTAAGGACTGCTTGAGAGACAGAAAAAGAGTCTGTCCCGAGGATGAGATGAGCCCCTTGGTAGGTTTTCCAGTGTCAAGTGGTCAGCCTTGAAATCATATACATACAGGCAACACTATACATATTTATGAAGTTGTATTTCTGTGTGTGTATGAGAGAGAGAGGGGGAGGGAGAGGGAGAAACAATAAAAACTGAATAGAAAAATTCCACAAAATTAAGAAGAAATAAAATAGGCTTGGGGGCATATAAGTGGGGACAGAGGGAGGGAAGGAGGTGAGGAAATGATGTAATTATACATTAATCTTTAAGTCACTATTAGTAAAATAGAAGAAAGAGTGATTGTTAAACATTTTGATGTGATTCAGTAAATTCTGTGATATACCCTCTTCAATACCTATGCATGGAAGAGTATAAGAAGTTAGATCCATCTAAGCATCCAAGCGCAGGCTTGGTTGGGAGAGGATGTACTGCTTGTAATTGCCAAATTTACGTGTGGAACAAAAGAAGAACCACAAAATTACAGGCCAATAATCCTGAATTCAATTTAGAGAATGAAATGAAAAACACATGCAATTGTTCAGATAACAATCCTTGAGGAAATCGTATAGCAATGTTTCCCAAACCAAGATCAATGATTCAGCACATACGGAGAGAGAAGGCAGTATTTTAAAAGTATTCCTACCTCAATGAGACAGCACAGAGCAAAGCTGACAGTGGAGATGAATGAACAGAAGATTTAAAACCAGTCCATGTGACTTATCATGTCGTTAGTAGAAATCTGAGCTTTTCTTTCAGATTTAATTTATGACAATTATACAAGGGGGGGGGTGGCTAGAACAGAGAGAATCTTTCATGACAAAAGGTACAGTTGTCAGAGAAAATGCAAATCTTCATATTATTTACTTATACTTTGAAACTGCGTTTGTATCTGATCCCAATTTAAGAAAACTATATTGCAAACAGATTAGCTTATTTTTTTTCATGGATGATTTATTCTTTACTTCAGTGAATGTATATAATCTTACTTTCTGCTGTTGGGTTTACAATTGTTTAAATATATTTAAAGTTCAAAAATGAAAGTTGCCAAACATTAGTCCTCAAGTTAGTGCTCACATGGTATCTCTTGATCTTCTATTTGGAATTTCTTGTAGGGAAGCAGGCAAAAAAGGCTCATGGAAATAAAATCCCATTTTCCCTTTTCCACTTCCTCTTCTTCCCCAAAGGATAGTTCAGGGAGAATCATCTCTTAAAAACCCCTGTCATACAAAACACCAAGTCTCCTGCTGATTGTAAACTCAAAAAGAGCTCTCTGGAATTCTGCTGCCACCTAAGAACTTGAGATTACAGACATACAGTCAAAACGGTCAGGTCGACATAGTGATTATGATGTCAGTAAGTTGTTCCTATAATAATGCTGCCTTGAGACTTGGGATAGAAGATGGGGGAAATTTAAAAAGTCAAGTAAATCACAGGAGACTAGAAACTTCTCCAGAAAACTATTCCTCTTTCATATCTGAGGAACTAGTCTATAAAGAAGTCAATAAATTTCAGTTCGCATAACAAATATTAGAAACATATTCATATACCACTTTCATACCTATATTCCTAACGACACGCTAAGACTGAAATCTAATATCTGTATGTCTTAAGCACTAGAAACAATATAAAATATATAATAAAATATATATTTATGTTACTTAGACTTTTAGTATTTTCCTGTTAAGTTAAACTTGAAAATCTGACATGGAGAAGAATGCCAAGAGGCCTTTACACTGAAATTGTGGAAGAAATGTGGAGGCATGCAACTTATTACTTAATAAAATACTTTTTTTATTTTTGAATTCAACTACCATAACTGCAAAATAAATTTGAAAAAAAAATATATGTATATATATATATATATATATATATATATATATATATATATATATTACATCCTTTTCTACCAAGGAGATTGTAGGGAGAATTGCACTGAACTTTATTTTTCTCTTTGTTAAACCGTAAATTTAAACCTTCTATATTAAAACATTATCCAATAATTATCAAATATAAATACTAAACTCATTCCTCTAAGCCTTGACTGTCAGAAAAAGACACAGATTGGAAGAGAGGGTAATGAAAAAAGAAAATATTGAAGGAAGGAAGGTCATGAAATTAAAATAAAAATTTAGCAAATATAATAAAGTAGGTTAAAATAACAATAGTTTCAAATCAATAATACTTGAAACACTAAGGAGAGAAACCATGAGTCTTATTATCTGCATACTCAAGGGAAATAGGAAGAGTAAAGCTTAACATTAGAAGTGGTATTACATAAATATTTATTAGAATTACACCTATACATAATTCCACTAAAATCTATAAAATCACTTCCTCTACCTGCACCAACCAACATCATCTATGATTTAACTTTTGTTTGCATTTATTTCCTTATTGTGGTTGAATATTTTGTGGACGCACGTGTCATAGCATTTGGATGGCTTCAGAGGAAAACCTGCAGTGATCTATTCTCTCTTTCTATCGCGTGGAGATTAAACTCGGGTTGTCAGACTTTTAGAGAACTCTGACCCATTAACCTATCTCACTAGCCCATCATCCCTGACTGTATTCCCTTTATACCCATCCTCTGCATCTTTCTGTTTGATAACTGCAGTAAGTCTTAGATGCAGGACCTACACATGAAAAGCCCTTAGAGTGTAACTGTCTGTTCCTCTTCTTCATTATGTCCTGGAAGCAGGCAAATATTTCTTTTATATCAAAATCTCTGTGAATTATTTGCTACAAAATTTAAAGGTAAGAAAAAAATACTGACATATTTAAAATGTTGATAGATTTTCAAAAGCTCTCTGAATTACGTAGGAATATGCATGCTCTGCTATAAATCTTTCCCTTAAAAACAGTGAAATATGTACACAGATATGACAGGGTGTGTATATAGTTAGGAATCTGTTTAGTTGTAACATTGCATATAAATTTAAACAAAGATAAAAGACACTTTTGTTTAAAATGGCAAGAGCTGAGATGACTGAACTCCAGATACAAACTTATGTTTGCTACTCAGAAAAGGAATATATTCCCATAAAACGATCTGAAGGAACAGGGATTTCTCTTTCTTTGAACTCAGAAGTCTTTTATAAACAGACTTTCACTCTTGAACCTATTGCTCCACCAAAACAGGTTTGTAAGAACCACAATAATGAATTTACACATGAATATTCAAATACAAATAACTTTACCATTTCACACTGTATTTTGTTAGAAGTGGCCAACAGTCCAAATAATAGAAGAATCATAACCACCCCTCATTTACTATAATGACTTTTGACAACTGGCTAATGATTAATCTGTCTCGCATGTTCATGAATCTCACATGGACACTGATGTCTGAATTCCTAACTTGTATTGTGTTACATGAGGCTTTCTCTCCCTCCCCCCTTTTTTTTGAGAAAGTTTTCCTATTTTTTTATTGTTTCATAATTTTAGTGAAGTATATAGTTAGTCACAGCAAAAGCATATCTATAACTTCCTTATTAAAAAAAATAATGGGACCAGGGAGTCACCTCAGTCATCAAAGTGAGTGTTGGGGGGGGGGGGAGAATAATGCATTTCTCCATTTCTTCATCTTGATGAAAAGCTTACAGCAGGAGGTCAAATTACTACTCAAGACCAACCTTAAGCTCTGGACTTGTTGTCTCTGTCATATAAGCCACACTCAGTCCAATTTCTGTCTTTGTTATATAATCTGTACACAAATGATGTCTCTGCTATCTTTTTCATCATTGACATTTCACTCTGCACCCATGATAGTTTTCTTCAGACAGTCACAGCTCTTAAGCACGGGAATTCTGCAATTCAAATGTTCCCAGCTGTGGGGAAGAAAATGGTAGACAAGGGAAGTTGGGAAATGTCATATATCAGTGGGATACCTAAGGAGGCAGAAGGGAAAAGAAAGGCAGATAAATGGCAAGAGCAAAAGGAACAGGCAAGAATAATTCGATTCACCTGTTTAGGACAGCTGTTGGTGGTGGCCTGTGAAGTATGCCTCTTCCCTTTCTGCGAACCCCACTTTCTCTGCTCCTTCCCAAATTCAGGACTTTGCCTTTTATGGAGCTCACCCTTTCTGTAAAGTTCAGGGATAGCGCTCTTTCGGCCATCTTGGCGCCTGTGGAGGCCTGCTAGGAACCGGACTTCTAAAGGACAGTATGTCTGGAAGGCTGTGGTGCAAGGCCACTTTTGCAGGCTATAAGCGAGGTCTCCGGAACCAGAGAGAGCACACGGCTCTCCTTAAAATTGAAGGCGTTTATGCCCGAGATGAAACTGAATTCTACTTGGGCAAGAGATGCGCTTATGTGTATAAAGCAAAGAACAAAACAGTGACACCTGGAGGCAAACCAAACAAAACGAGAGTGATCTGGGGGAAAGTAACTCGGGCCCATGGAAACAGTGGCATGGTCCGTGCCAAATTCCGAAGCAACCTTCCTGCAAAAGCCATTGGACACAGAATCCGTGTGATGCTGTACCCATCCCGGATTTAAACCAATGAAAAGTAAATAAATAAAAGTGGATTTGTGCTCTTAAAAAAAAAAAAAAAAAAGTTCAGGGATAGCTAATGCCCCAATGCGGACTAATTCTAGATCTCCTCTTGGTTTTGATCAGTAAACTTGGCAGCCAGCACATACTGGTAAAGAAAGTAATTTTCTTCCAGCTATAGGGCAAAGGAAAATATTGCAGCTGATAGGGGACCAACACCACACAGAGTACAGATAGTGCATCCAAGGGAATGAAGCCAGACAGTGAATGGAAGCAGAGTTGGGAGCTGAGAAAGAGATCTCTGTAGAGGCAAGAGGTTTAGAAACTGTGGAGAAGTGTAGGTAGATCTGAGAGGAGTTGGGAATAGATGGGAACAAAATACTTTGTATGAGATTATCAGAGAACTAACAAAAAATGAGAAAAAAATAAGTTTTTTGCTTGCTTAGTCTACCTGGTCGACAGTGTGGAAAAATACATAATTTACGACAAACCCCTCCAACACTCAAAGTGGGTCAAATGGCTTCTTGTTGCATGATACCAGGAACCCTGAATGAAAATCTTGAATAAACAGGCCAACTTGTCTCAAGAAAAAAAGGGAAAAAATTCTATCCATTCACTTAATCAAAAAACATTTCAACATACCATCACTAGTACAGTCATGGAAACACGGAAATAACTAAATCAGATATTCAATCTCTAAGGAAACGACAAAGAAATGTTAACAGAAAAGTAAATACATGAAAAATAAACAAATACTGTTGGTTAAAGCAGTAGGTGATATAATACTAAATTTCAACTTTTTGTGATGTTGGTCTAGCTAACTTTTCATCACCAACTTAGTGTTGAGTTACACTCTCTGTCCTACCTTTGGTATGAATTTAAAGATAATATACACTATATCTACAATTATCTTGGATGAAATAAGTAAGCTTATAATTCTTTATAAAGTTAATGAATGACAACTGAAAATCACTAGATGTTCATTCTCTTTTTTAAACTTTATTATTAAAAATTACATATAAAATTTACCCTTAATTTAGAATAATACTGATACTCTGTAATATTGACATAATTCCTTAACACTGCTACAGAAGATGCAATCTAGAATCACAGTGCATCTACCAATGAGTGATAAAATTCATATCCTTCTTCTCCTTCTGCTAGGAAAGAGGTACTTCTCAAAAGTCCAAATTCCTTCATGTCAATAATTCAAGCATTTTTAGAATTGTGTTTTTTAGAACACAACATATGATCTAGTGTTGATGTGCTATTTAAAGGAAATTTAAATTATTATTTTATTATTAATTCTTATACTTTTGTACATGTAAAACTTAATAATGCATATATCATTTCCTCAATATGTAGCAAAAGAATGATTGTTATTAATTTAAAATCTTCAATGAAATACAAATAAAGTGTTCTTGCTGTTTCCTGAAAACTCTTTTACATGAAGTTCTTGATCATTAATAGCAACGACTACACTTGAAGTCATTAAACTAGAACAAGGTTATTATCCTCTTCAATTTCATCTTGATAACACAGACATGTTTTAGCTGTTAATGCCAAGTTAGAAGTGTTTGCATAAATGTTCCATTGGTGAATGAAGACAGAAAACACTCTTTATAGCCACCTCAAAAATATTGTTGAAATAAGAGGAAAAGAGTCTCCAGTACAGAAGTGCACAGCATAAACTATTTGAGAGTAACCCGAGTAGTTAAAAGCCTTGATTATTTAATGTTAGAATATTTTAATATTCTTAATAAAGTAACTGAAATAAATGTGGGGTGCTATATTATCATTCAGGGCATGTGTTCAGCTAATGAATAAAACTTAAATAAATTAGAAAACATTAGTAGCCACTTACACCTCTGAATCCAGGTGATGTAATCCATTTGTTCCTGAGTATAGGAACTGGTGCTCTTTACTTTTAGCATAACACTCGCAGCTCATAGAACACAAGGTGACCAAAACAAATGCAGCACTGTACTGTGGGAGACAGATTAGGTCTATTACACGACACCTGGACATCAGATCATTAGTAAGCCTCTTAGTTGGCTCTGATATTCAAAATTTCCTCATATACTTTGAGCAAAGAAAGAAAATAATATTTCAGTCCCTTTAAAATTCTCTCCCTAAAATATGCATTTGGCCTACAGAGCTCAAGAGAGAAGAAGGTCAAAACACAAAGGCATAAAGAAGTGAAAAGTATTAGAATCTGGTTATTTAACACCTGTAGGTCAAGTCTTAGTATTTAATGAGAAAATCAATAGATTTTTAATAGTGATGTTTAGACTTTTCTGTGAGACTTTGTCTCCTAGAAATGACAGGGAAGCTACACCAATGATACAACATTATGTAGCCTAAGCAAGACTTGAACAATGACAATATCAATGTTGTTAATATAGTAATGAGGAAGGGGTAACCTTAGGCGCACCCCCTTAGTTATCCAGGGCAAAGTGGGCAGTCCTTCAATTATATACACACAAGCTATACTTAACAGACTCAACAAGTTGTGTGTGTGTGTGTGTGTGTGTGTGTGTGCATACATATACACATATGGACCAAAGTGCCCTAAAACTCTTCCAGTGTCTTCTAGGTTAAAATACTTTCATAAGTTTCTATGAAATCTGCCTTATTTCTCTCATTTCCTTGCAACTGCCTGTTGAGCTCACTAGGGGTTACGCATAATACTTTGTAATACTACCTATGAAAATGCAGAATATGGAGCTTTTTAACATTGGGCTACAAAAAATATTTGAGAAAATATAAAACAATGTTACTCTTCTTAAGTCCTATAATATTTAATTTTTGTAAAATATTTTAATAAGATAATATATCAATGACATTCTTAATGAAATTCTAAAAAATTATTTTAAGGTTTATCAGGTCTTTCTAACAATTTAAAACAGATATAAACCATGTGTTGTAATTATTTGGGTTTTTATTTCCTTTTAGGTATATAAAGACCATCCCTTTGATATATCACAGAATGCAGAAGTTGAATGTCACCTATAAGGCTAGTCAAAGGGGTGAACTTTGACATTTAGAGGTTTTGTTGACAAGCCATGGAATAATACAGCATGTGAAGATTGGAGTTACCATTGCCCAAAAGTCAGGCTGCATAAAATAAAGAGAAGACTAGAAAATACAGGACATTAGGAAAATAATCAGAAGTTGTGACAGGATATACAAAAGCTGTGTACATTGAGGTTGATTTCAAGCCTTAAAATTTACACCCATGTGGTAGAAAACAGCAACAATGCAGGTGAAAACACAAGATAAAATGTAGAGAGAAGAGATTAGTTTCTTGTCTATGAGGGTGATATATGAGAACACAAACTGAGAAGAGGGAATGTAACTAGAGATTTAAAAAAATGCAGTGGTCTTCCTCTAATGTAATAGCCGCAGGAATTCATTATTCAACTAAAACCGAATGCTAATCAAAACCATATTCTACAGTTAAGCATTTAACATTCAATCTATTTTTTCCATGTCAATTTAGGCAACATTATTTATGAAATTGCCACCTGTTATCATTATCTTGGTTATTATGTAGCAAAAAGTAATGATTTAATATCTCTATTGCGGTACAAAGAATACCCAGTAAGTTGTACATATTTTAAAAGTGTCAGTAGTAAATTTTGGCATCCATGTGAAACAAATACTGTAATCAAAAATGTTAAAATATTTTTTACCTTGAAAGTCTTCGAAAGTGTCTAAAATGACATCTAACCCACCTCCCTAGTCCCTTTACCCTCACCAGTCTGCAGTCACTTCCCTTAGATTTGTGGCTTTTCTCTATAATTTTGTGGAATGGAGTCGTGGAGTTTTCCCTTTTTGTCCTGCTGTGTTCACTCAACATTAATTATGTAGGGATTAATTCATGTTTTACTACTTGTAACATTTCTTCCTTCTTATCATTCTTTTAATCTTTGTGTTTAAGTGGCTGCTTATAAGAGGGGGGGCACACAAACTCCAGGGTACACAACAACCTCTGTGCCAATCCTCATTGGCTTCCTTGTTTGAGACAAGGTCATGTGTTGCTTGCTGCTGCATGCCAGCCATCTGGTCCATGGGCTTCTGTAGCTTCTTCACTCCCTACCTCTCATCTCCTGGAGTTCTGGGATTCTGTGTGCTACTATGCCCAGCTTTTACATTAGTTCTCAGGATAAAAACGCATATCTTCACGCGTGTAGGGTGTTCACTTCACCCTTTCCCCTCTGAGCCATTTCCCCAGCCCAGGCCATTCCTGTTTTATTCTAATGGTATTCCATCTATGGATCTCCTAGAGTTTGTTGTCCCTGCTCACATAGGTGGATGTTCAGGTTGCCTCCCGGGCTTGGAATACTTTTGAATTTTTGAATATTCTCTGTGATACTGAAAGGCCAAAAATAAACTTTCAAACTTTCTAAGCCTAAGTTAATTGTTCTCACTTCATTTTTGAGAGACATTTTCAGCAAGTGTGAAATTCTACGCAGATTTGTTTTACTTGGTTGTTTCCTTTTAGTATTTCAAGGTGTTCTTTATGATTTTTGGCAGCAAACCTTTCTTCCTTTCTGGATTCCCCACTGTGTAAGCTAGCTCCATGTCTGTGTCTAATATATTTTTTTCTCTTGACAATTTGTTTACCCAATCTGTTGAGTTTAACTTGGGGATGGTCATCTCTGTGGCATGTGCTAATTTGGGGGTTCTTGGATTTATGAATTTGCATAATTCCTATAAAGTCGTTGGGAAAATGTCGTCTTTCTTTTCTTTTCTTTTTTTGCTTGTTTCTCCCTTTAAAACACTTAAAATACATGTATATTATGATCTTGCATATTCTGTTCATCTTAAAATTGTCTGTTCTTGGTGATTCATATGCATATTCATTCTGTCATTGTGACCTAGTTTTTATTCAGTAATACCTAATGTGCTTCTAACCTTAATTTTATTTTTATTTTATTTTCAATCTACCTATTATAATTTTGATCTTTAGAAGTTCACCTTATAATTCTTAAAAACTATCTTCCACATGTCAGTTTTTTGAGCATAGATAATACAGTTGTAATTGCTTAGTACTCATATTTCTAATTTTAACACCTATGTCATCTTTGAGATTGGCTTACAAACACTGAAATCTCTTTATGCAGAATTGCTCTTTTGCGTTTCTTTCCACACTTAAGAATTATGTGCACTTCAGAGGAACTATTCGCGTTTGTAACTTGTATGAAGTTTAGAGAACAATATCACATGCCTTCCCTATTCACTATTCGCTCTCCACCTTGTATTTAGAGACAAAGTCTCGCCCTAGAAATTGCTTATTCCGGTAAAAAGGCTGACCAGTAAGCCCCCCTAATGCTCTTGTTTCTACTTTCCTAACTCTGGATTTCAGGTCTATGTTGCCACAATCACTTTTTTAAATTGATTTTATTGAGCTATATATTTTTCTCTGCTCCCCTCCCTGCCTCTTCCCTCCGCTTATCTGCCATGGTGCCCATGCTCCCAATTTACTCAGGAGATACTTCCCATGTAGATTAGATCGATATATGTCTCTCTTAGGGTTTTCATTCTTCTCTAGGTTCTCCGGGATTTTAATTTTGGCCGGATTTCTTTACTTTATGTTTAAAAAACACTTTTGAGTAAGTACATATGATAATTGTCCTTCTAGGTCTGAGTTACCTCACTCAATATGATGTTTTCTAGCTCCATCCATTTGCCTGCAAATTTCAAGATGTCATTATTTTTCTCTGCTGGGTTGTACTCCGTTGTGTAAATATACCACATTTTCCTTATCCATTAAAAAAATGAAGTACTTACCTAAACAGAGATCTCTCAACAGAATAGTCTAAAATGGCTGAAAGATACTTAAGGAAATGCTCAACATCTTTAGTCATTAGAGAAATGTAAATAAAAACAACTCTGAGAGTCCATCTTATCCCTGTAAAAATAGCCAAGATCAAAAACAGCGATGACAACTTATGCTGGAGAAGTTGTGCGGTAAAGGGAACACTCCTGCATTGCTGGTGGGAGTGCAAGCTGGTACAGCCCCTTTGGATATCTGTATGGCAATTTCTCAGAAAATTAGGGGAAAAAGCCTTCCTCAAGACCCAGCAATACCACTTTGGGGTATATATCCAAAGGATGTTCAATCGTACTACAAGGACATGTGCTCCACTATGTTCATAGCAGCATTGTTTGTCATAGCCAGAATCTGGAAACAACCTAAATGCCACAATCACTTTTTAAGTGAGTGCTAGTCTCAGGATCTCATGCTTATGTGGCCAACAATTAACTGAATGATCAATCTCTGTATCCCCATGCTTGGAAAGTTTTTACTGGATGGGAAACATTATGAGTTTTACCATTTGGGATATTTTATCCCAATAAACACTAAAGAGCTCCATTGTTAAATCACTTAGAATGATCTGTTACTTTCAGACCTTTAAGAATCATTAGACTGACACACACAGCGCTGCATTCAATGGTTATTTCCTACTTATTGTGGCAGGATAATTTGGGGTGCTCTACAGATATCCTGTGAAAACGAGGATTTCCTGTCCGACTGGGGTAAGGGATCATGCACTATTGGCATTGCTTCGTAAGCACCAGTTATTACTTCCTCCAATCTACTTGACTGCTTCCTCCCTCCCTGGGTAGAGACTTCATAGGGAGATACAGCAAGTGCAAGGAGAGAGAAACCTACTGAGATCATTCACCTTCTCTCTGTAGTTATCGCTTCTCTGGTATACTGACCTGTGTGAGCTCTAAGGCACCTTGATCTCCCCAAACTTAGCTTCCTTTGTGTCATAGAGGACTGGGTTGGCTGAATCAAGGTTTTTCCTTTGGTCACTTTGCTGAAAACCACTATAGACAGAGTTCACCTAATTTGGTCCCAGCTCCCAGAGATGTCACATTCTCTGCTAAGCATTAAGTTATGTAGAAACACAGTTTCGTTTAATTTGTACATTTTGTGAGGTATTTTGTAGTAGAATGGATAAATCAGGAAAAAATGCTATTTCATCTTTGTCCAGTACCCATCCTTAACTCTTTAATCTTACAACAAGCATCGTCATTATCTTTCCTATTCTCTATGTGAGTAACTGGGGAACTAGTTAATAACTCAACTCACTCGAGTTTACAGTGTGTAGTCAAAACATCTAAAACTCTCACACACGTGATACACCGCTCCAAAAGGGAGGCAAGAAAGATATGGAATAAATATTTAACGCTGAGGATTTTACAAAGCCAGCTAGAGTTTTACCCTTGTAAGCTGGTTTAGACACAGATCTTCCTTAAAAGAATAATGAAAAAATGATATGATTCATGGAAGCTATACACAGTAACACATCATAAGACCTGAAAATGCTATTTGTTATCTATTGGTCAGTCACCAACATAGATGCTATAAAAAAAAAATAGTAGTGACAGAATATTAGGCCTGTTGACAAAATTTGAATTGAATATTTACTCTATCATTTTTGAGGCTTCTTCTTCTTCTCTTTCTCTCTCTCTCTCTCTCTCTCTCAGTTACTTTGTATTACAAATAAATACTTTTATATGGTAAATCTCTCATAAATTACCAAAACTCATATACTATGGCTATAGCCACACTGAAATCCACAGTCTCAGACACACACATTCTCCTAAAGGGTCATAAAATTGACCTTTGATGAGTGTTTTCTTTCATGTTTTCTACAATGGTCAATTCATTCCATCATAAAATATGATGAAATTTTCATGACCTTCGAGTATCATATTTAACAGTAAGCTATATAGCTACAAACCATTGAGGAATAAGATTTCAATGTATCTACTATGAAATGTAACTTCAGATTACATCTTAGAGAAGTTACAAATGTCTAATGATTAAAAACGATAGAAGACATTTAACATTAAAACTTTATTGATCTGTAAATAATCACTGTTGAATCAAGCAATCAAATCGAGGACCTTCTAATCAATTTTATTCCAGGTAAGATTCTTAGAATAGTCCCTCAAATTAATTATGCATATTAAATATCTACCTTTATATTGGAGTACAAAAAGTCCTAAATGGAAGTGTACCAACATTCCTTACAGGGAACCTAGAAATTACTTTTTCTGAACTGACTTAGGAACCCAGGTTCCAGACATAGCCTCCCTGATTTCAGTCTAGGCTTCTCATCCAAATATTTCCTTTCAATGTGTCTCTGTCAAGATCCTTACTCTCTCTCTGTGATTACCTCCTCACTGCATAGGGGAGAGAGCTGTGCTTATGCACAAGACTAGAGTGATGATGAAATATTTCAACACTTAGGGTTTCAGCATTCAATCTTGTTACTTAACATTGCTTTTATGGTTAAATTAAAACATCTAAAGAAATCTGAGGTCTTCCCATTTGCTAATTATCTAGATGTCTTTCTAGTTCGATTAGAATGGCAAGAGATGTCTGTTTCTGCACTTCTAGTCCTGAGAGTGACTTCAGGAAGTAAAACTCCCCCAACTCTCACTCTCAGGGGTGCCTACTGCTAACCTTGCTTCTTTCTGTGCTGTCATTAAAGACGTGTGCTATTGATGAACAATGAATATCACATACCTATTACAAGCAAACTCTCCTCTAGTAATCCTAAATTGCCCACAGAGTAAACAGCTATCCTTAGTCTTGTAAAGAAGCAAAGCAGTCAGTGATATAAAAAAAGTTGTTGCAGTATTAATAATATTCAATCTACAAAAAGGTTTTACCGGCAACCGGCAATGTTCTGAACT
Source organism: Microtus ochrogaster (assembly GCF_000317375.1). Taxonomy (NCBI): domain Eukaryota; kingdom Metazoa; phylum Chordata; class Mammalia; order Rodentia; family Cricetidae; genus Microtus; species Microtus ochrogaster. Next base: position 65,182,364 of record NC_022031.1, on the reverse strand, counting down.
GTTTAAGTATGTTCTCAATGATATACAAGCAGTTGGTCATTCATTATTCTCTGTGGCCTACTTGCAACTCTCTCATTTAACTGATGGTGATAAAGGAGAGAGGTAGACATTTGGCTTCTCATAACATTTCCCAACCTGTAATACAGATTCTGAAAAATTCCTGATAAAAAGAATTAGTTTTCTCAAGACACTAAGTAGAGAAACCAATAGGCCCATGAGAAGAACCAGGCAAGCAAATGTTTAGAGAAGGAATGAATGAACAAAATATAGATACCGAATCAAAGACAAATATCAATCGTTACAAATCATTAACACAGCTTGAAGCTCTCCTGCTCAGCTAGCCTGGGTCACGGGCGTGCGCCGCTGTGCCGTGCCTGGTTTTTCACATTGGCTTTGGAGGCTTGACCTTGGGTCCTGTGCTTCCTCACCAAGCAGTTCATCAGCTGGGCCATCTTCCCAGGCCCACTTTTAAAAGATGAAAAACCAAACCAAACCAACAAAACCAAAACACAGTGGAATAGTGCTTAAGAGGCACAGTGTTGCCATTTAACAAGCAAACATCGCTGCTGGCCTCTTCTGTCTCAGCCTGAACTCTTCCTAGTGCCCCTGCTCTGTTGGGGAGACCAGAAAGATGGAGAGCAACTGAGAAAGACTCCAGAACTGACCGCTGGCCTCCACATGCATACACACGTGTAATCGTACACACAAATATGTCAGTTTCCACACACGCCAAAGGAAAAAAATTTAAATGCTAATTGTAATTATTTTCTTCAGCAAATGTTTTATTGATTTAGATAAGTCTATAAAAACTTAGTACAAATAAAAAAAAAACAAATCATTAACACAGAACAGTGATTTAATCCTGACAAGTTCCCACAGAAAAACTCTTCCAGTGATATCCACTGAGCTTAATTATATCAGTCATGTGCTAAGGCTTGTGCCTGTCTTTCCCTCATGTCACATTAAGGACACATAATCTGAAGACATGAAATGCCATTCATTATGATATCCAGTTTTCCCTCAAAGAGAAAGATTTATTCTGCCTTCTCTTGGGTGTAGCTGAAACAAATACTAGAAAATCTATCCCATTAAATAATTTATATACTTTCAATAATCTCTCCTGAGAACATAGTTTATGTATATATATATACACTAACACCACTAAAACACATTTTTAAAACTTGAATGACATTTGTGAGTAGGTTATGTTTTAATTAAATTTCAGTACTCCCTAATGTGTTAGTGAATGTCTTCCTATTCATAACCTTCTTACCTATAATAATCTTTCATATAAGGTATCTAACAATTTTTAAAGTAAAAGACTTCTGAAGTTTCTATTTAAATAAATTGGTTTCATAGTCTTGTGATTAACTTCTTAAATATCTTAAAAACAATAGACATAAACTATATCTCAAAACTTGTTTTTATTGGAAAATAGTTATTTACTATGATCCTAATAAATATTAAGAGAATAATAAAAGTAGATATTAAGTGACTAAAAAAATCTTTCTGTACTTTTAAAATTGGATTTTTGCTATGAACAATATAATAAGCATCATCTAATTAAATTTATCCTGCCTCTACTCTAAGACCATGAGTCATTTTGGTCTTAAGGAAACTGAAGACAAATGGATTTTGAACTTTTCCACAACAAAAAAGAATAATACATAAAGTTGTGCTACATCACAACATTTTTACCATAGTGCTAAGCTCAGCACACATTTTTTCCCCAAAGAAATGTTAATTTCGTTCTGAGTTCAAGAAATATGTAAATTTTGGTTTCAAGTGACTGCCGTTCAAGCCAGGTGAAAATCATAAATCATAAGGTATGTGTTCACTGGCTTCTTCAAAAACCTGATTATCTATGAGTCATTTTGCGTCATCTGGTTCCACCTAATTTCTTTGATTTTAAACCAAGTTCTAAGCTATGTGAATCCTTAGTAGACAGCTCAATTGTGCCCTCTAGCCTCTTTTAATATAGTGCACCCAGAGGTCACATTTAATCGAAATTGCTATGTGGCTCACCAAGCTGTGCAAAAATGCACATACAAAAAAGCAGTGAGTCAGCAGAGTTGGTGGAGAAATACCACGACAGAGCAGCCACTCAGAGCGCTAAATGACAGGAAGCATCAATCAAGGATGGTTTCGTGAATGACCTCAAAGATCTACAAATAACTTTCCTTAGCTAAAACAAGACAAGAGACTTTTTGTTTCTTAGATATTACTTACATAACTACTTGGCATTTATGATTTTTACCTGAAATTTCTTCTTGATTATATTATTTGAATACTTCATGAAATCAATGCAACCTTTTTCTCACAGTCAAAATAAAATAGGTGGTGAGAAAGATAAACTAGCACTCAGACGATGTTTTAAAATGATCTTCCACAGTAGGTAAAATGAAAGTACATTATGCTTAAGCAGACAGGTGATAGTAAGAGAAACAGATAGACAGACCAACCAATAATATTTGAGATGATACATAATAGATGATAGATAGGTAGATAGACAGACAGACAGGTGATAGGTGATAGATAGATCAACTTTGAGAAGCATCCTCAAAAAGACTTAGACAACCTATTTTATCTTTTTGGAAAATAACATTGTCATGTTTCTCATACTTAATTTTTAAACTTTTTTGTCTTGGCAAAAGTCTGATTTAAACTTATTTTAAACTGGCATCATCTGATCTAGAGAGAGAGAGTTAATTCACCGAAAATGAGGTGCCCTTTGTTGCTAGAGACAGTAATGGAGTTTGATGTAAGTTGAAACCATGCATAGCCCACCCAAGTCACAGATTTTAGAAAAAAAAAGTGAAACATCTATTTTTGTAAACTAATTTGTTCCCAAATTTAGTAGTAAGTATGGTCAAGACAATTGTCTATATTCTGTCAATTATGTTTTAAATAAACACTGATTGGCCAGTAGCCAGGCAGGAAGTATAGGTGGGACAAACAGACAGGAAATAGAGGCAGGTCAAGAACAGGAGAATTCAGGGAAGAGGGAAGCTCCTTCTGCAGTCCTGTCCAGACACAGAAGAAGTAAGATGTGACTTTGACTCTGAAAAAGGTACTGAGCCATGTGGCTAACACATAAGAATAATGGGTTAATATACATTATAAGAGTTAATAAGAAGCCTGAGCTATTGGGCCAATTAGTTAATAACTAATGTAGACCTCTGTGTGATTTCTTTGGAACTTAAGGACTACGGGAACCTGGCAGGACAGATACCTAGACAATTAAGTTGATATGTCCCACCCTGACATATCATGACTATATATACCACATGTTTTGAAGCACAAACTAAGTACTGTAAATTTGGAAATGACTTTTCTGTTAGTTTGGGTTGCTTTGATTTTTATTTTCTTTATCTGTTTTTGTATTCTCTCTTTGCTTTGGGAAATTTCCTAAAAGAGCAACATAAGAGAAGGATTTATTTGGGTTCACAGCTGGAGAGCACAATTTCCCTGCAGAAGAGAAGTCATGGCGGCAGGATCTTGTGACAACTGGTACTCAGAGCTTCCATTGCCCTTTCGATGTAGTCCATATGTAGGTAATCATGGTAATCTAGAAAAATCCCTCACTGACATATCCAGCGGTTTGTCTCCAAGGTGATTTTAGAGCTGAGCAAGTCAGCGAAGGCAACAAATCACTATCCCCATCATTATGCACAGTTTAGTTTAATACATACTCCTTAGGAGGTGCCAGTGAAGGAATTACTAGCCCATGATCAAGGTAATGAGTGACAATACAAGAGCCAATGCCACCATTCTGTGACATCTACACCATGCTCCAGTATACCCCTTCAGGAATCATGTTGTCATTCTCATGTCCACATCAAAAATGATTTCATTAGCTCCCTCTGTCTTTGTAGAAAATCTCCTTTTTCCTGTTCATTTTTGTAACTTAATATTCAAAGTTTGAATACAACTGGTCTATGAATTGACTCTTAGTCCTATGTTTAGAGGGGAAGCTCTTGGTCCTCAATTGACCAAAGGTGCACAGGCCCTTTGAATTATAAATAACTATTTATTTTTCATGATCTTACTTCTACTAGGAACAGATTTCAGCAAACTCTGCCTTGTAATAGAAGGTGTAAGCTGAACTTGACATTCTATGATAGTAACAGATGACAAGACAAAATGTGAGAATCACATTCTTGAGCTAAACTGTCTAAGAAAAAACCACAGGAATAAAATGTACTGATGTTAGTGTGATTGATTTTCAGTACATTATATTACAAAAACAGAAAAGATATTTAAATAAAACCTTTCAGACTGGCTGACATGTTATAACCTGATAGACTATTATATAATTTGTTGCCATCATGTCAAAGTCCTCTGTATCAATGCTGATTTACAATTAGTAATAATGATAAAGAGTACTGTGTTTAACCATGCAAGAAAATGGTTCCAATAATGTACATGAATATATGCATAGGATATACAGTATTCATTCAATCATCAAAACAAGTTATAAAGGAAATAGTATCCTCATCTCTCAGATATGTGAGCTACAACTTCCAGAGACTGATGAGTACTCCAACAGACACAATGAGATAGAAGCTAGGAAATCTAGTCTCAGGATGTGTGTTCTTCATAAGTACATTACTCCACAAAAGGCAATGTAATAGACATAATTACATCCACAGATACTGAACTAAACTGTAGTGGAAACTAATGAGAAAAGGAACTTTTACAATTAAAATTCACAGGCAATGGGGTCAGAAAATTCCCAAAGGAACATGAGGAAATTAGTCTTTCTCTTCCAACATTTAATAAATCCAACACATGGAGTCTAATATTTCGTGGATAATAATTTTGGCCTGAAAATATTCTGAGCCATTTAGAAATCTTCAGAACGTGTACATTGTGAGTAGCTGCAGAGGGTCTCGAAATGAAATAAATTCACATGTAATAGCACTAATCAAAATTTAGAAAAATTACTAGTAATCTGAACAAGTTCATTAAGATTTTCTACTTAGTAACTGCATATCCTGAATGAGAAATAGTAGAAACTTCAATACATCACTTTTAACGTGACTTTAAAGGAAACAAAACAGCTGTTGAATCTAACTTGATCTTTATTTTCTGGAAGGGTCTGAAAAAGAAATATCCAACTGGACGGGGACCTGTAAGTCTCGGTGCACTTTGCTAGGTGGTGTCAGGACAAGTATATCTCCTATGTCTGCTATACCTTCCAAAAGGATTCCTAAAGGACTCTAGATTTGGGCAAAATCTATCTAGGCAACTTCCAGAGAGAACGTCAGTGGCATAGTGAAACACAGCAAGAAGCAGGGGAGCCCTAGACTGCTAACTCCTGGTCCTCTGGTTATCGATTTTGGCCCTCTGAAGCATGTGGAGTGCCTCGTTCAGCCTGCAATCCCACAGCAGATACACACATTTATGAATTAGTCACAGGGACGCTGTTACAGGCCCGTCATCAGCTGCTCCTATAGAGTGCTGAGGGTAGAGGTTAGCTGAAGACAAGTTTTTACGAGTAAACGAAATTATGAGTCTTGAACATTCAAGCAAGTAGAAACCAAGAAATAAGAATGAAGCATCTCAACATACAGAACTTTAAATCTATAAAACAGAAGTACCTTTATCTTTTAAAGCATCTCATAATCAATTATTGGCGATTTCCAATGCAGTGCACAGTTACCCAAATCAAAGCTTGACTATTTAGATAGATCAGATAAGCCTGAGAACACTGATCAGATAACAACCAGTTATATAAACAAACTAGAAGAAAATTTAAGAAATAGTTATACTCACAATGCATAACACTTTTAATAAATGATCCATATGGATCATATGGATCATAGAATCTTATTTCTTTGATTTAAGGAAATCAAACTTTGCCTTAACAAGATCATTTTTCCCCCAAAATGATAACCATCATCTTCCACATTGCTGTGTGCACCATTCAATCTTACAATGTTTTACCATAAAACTGCCTCTCAATGTTTTCCCTCTTAACAAACATGTATCATTGTTTAAAAATCAAACTAAAAATGCTCATATATATGGCATGCTATAAAAGTTGATAAGTTATTGCCATCAAGAACTATAATTTATTTCAAATTTTAGAACAAAAAAATGTGTGTACCCCAAAAATAAGCCTGGAATCATGAAAATCTCAAGTTCCTAGTAATGACATTAAGGATGAAATGATTTCAAAACTGTAGGAATTAAATCACAATTTCTTGTTAATAATTTACCTCAGGTGTAGAGTGTCATCCAATGACAGCAGTCTTTGATTTTCAGTAAATATTAGTCATGCTACTGCTTTGTAAGGTGGTGACTTAGACTATGACCACTTCAAGGCTACAGAGAGACTTTGGCAGATAAATGTTCACTTACAACTTAAGGAGGGGTTGAGAAATGCAGGGGATCTATCCATAGTACTATCTTAGATAGTCTCTGTTTCTTGATTTAATAGACACTTTATTTGCTTATTCAAAAACTCAAAAATATCCATTTCTCACCAACTTTCATGAGAATATCTAAAAATTTCTAGCATCCATACTGAAAGTGGAACACTCTAAATGTTTATTTTTAAAAAAAAAATCAAACAGGAAAGAGTTAACATAAATACCTCTATCCAACCCCTCCTTCGGGGGGAAAAAAATACAGGCTTTTTAACTTTAAGTCATGACAAAACTATGGGACAATCACAAATTAAGTTCTGCAATGCATAAGTCACTTCAGTCTTAGCATAAAGCATAAAAACCATCTCTCCACAGCTCTGGTCCCACTTAATAACTTAGTGTGTTTACCAGGAAAAAAAATAAAATCAGGATACAAATCAGAACCCTATGAGCCTCAAGCATGATGAATGCTATTATTGCTTTTCTCTTTTTTTTTAAAGAAAAGATTGTCTTTGAATCAATAAAATAAAGCAATCTCAGTGTGTATGTTTTGAACCAAAACTATAGAACACAATTTCTTTTTTCCTGGAAATGAAATAATGGACTATTCTTCCCTTTCCTATTAGAAAAAACAATATCTAGAAGAAATATCTAGTAAACTTTCAAGAGTCATAATCACTAGTCAAAAAATGCCCTATTATCTTGTATAACATTTTGATTTTAATAACAGCTACTTATATTATATGTTTACTATCAGCTATAGTAATATATATATATATATATACATACATACATTCATACATATGTACACACACATATGCTGAGAAATTCAACTGAAGCCGTACTAAATAGCTTACAAAGCTACTTGGAAATAATACAAACTGTGAAACACAATCTCCTATAAATCATTAGAAAATTCCCTTTGTGGTAAGTAAGCTTGCTAAGGTCTCAGAGGGCACATGACTCTTTAGTGCCAACTAAATCTTTGCATTGTGCAATAAACATGGCTGGAATAACTTAAATATTCCCCCTCCAACGGGAGAGTGGCTCTGTGAACTGCCCTTCACATAAATCTTGAGAGACAGAAGGAGATATTTGAAATTCAATATGAAATCATTTTTACAGAAGTATGTCAACCTCTTTCAGGTAACAATATCTGGTTGAATAGACAAAGCTTCCAATAAAAGGAAATACATTCTAATCTATATTTAGTCTGCTCAAACAAACCTAGCAATCATCAAAACACTGATGTCATTCAATCTTGTAAATGTAAGTTAGAGTTTCCCAAAGCAGGTAGCTATCCACCCAGGATCAAATTCCCACAGGAAACAAGATACCAGCCAGCACTTACTCTAACTGCCTTCCCTCTTACCCTGTCCTCAAAATCTCCTTTACCACCACGTAGGAACATCCCTTTCTGTATAAAACATTATAAACAACAAATTCCATCTTCATTCCTTCAGCTTTTGAATCAATCACTCCTTTATTTCAATCAAATTATCCCTTGGTTTAAATGTTAATACAAAACTCATAGTAGCATGCAGTTCCAAAAGTTCAAATTTGCTATCAAGAAAAGTCTGAATCTTTCTCTCCGTTGCTGTTTTTAAGTAGAAAAATCAAGCAGTGGGCTTCAAAGGGTTAAACTATTTTGGTTTGTAAATTGCTCCTTTGAAACATATTCCTACTTAACATCTGCAAACTTCCTTAATTCCTGTGATGATGGCTCTTACTCTTTCAACTATACTGCTTCAGCTCCATTAAATGAAGGCCAAAGGACAGTTCATAGAAGACTCTGCCTGCACACATGGCACTTATTATGAACACTTTGCTTATAAATCGGTTGCATGAAACATGTTCAAGCCCTGTGCAACAGGTCCTGCTATTGTGTAAACACAAGCTCCTGACACAACAGGAAGCTTCAGGACAGTAACCCAAGTATCACACCAATCAGCGCAGTTTCAAGCCTAATTCTTTTGAGATATATGAAGCCATGATAGCTAATTAAGAGAAGTTTGTTCTACCCAGACCTTCCCACAGTCTCAACCTTATGTGTAATGCTAATGGAAGGAACTGTGTCAGAGCTCAGGTGTGCACGCCATTCATTGATTTACTGCACATGACTGGCTTTAGTGCTCAGTTGATGACAGGAAGTGCACTTTAGCAAAGGTCTGACAACTCCTTATCCTTAAGTTCCCTATTGTTTCTACTGTCTGTTCCCAAAATTACCACAGTCAAACAAATGTCAATCTAAGACATCTAGGCTTTGTCATGTCAGTGTGAAATCAAATTAAAAACACACCTCCCGAACTATTAGATGGGGCCACGTTTATTTTCAGTCCCCTGGGAAGGGAGAGAGTAGGCACTTAAGGCAATGGTTTTCATGTGCTCTCTACAGTTAGATCTAGTTACAAGTGTATTAAGTTATGTCTAATAGAAAGACACTGTCTGCCAGAGTGTTTTATCACAAAGTGGTGTTATTAAGCATATCAAGTATTCCCATGTTCTCCTTGAAATCTTTGATTTTTATCCTCCCTTTGTTAGGCACAGACCACAAGAAGAAATATTGCAGGAACAATACCCAGGCGGCACATGATGCCAGCCATCAAGGCTGCTTCCCTAGCTCTGGATCCAGCAAAAACTCAAGCTTTCTTATAAAACTACACGCTTGCTCTAGATAGAGCTTTGCCTCTTCCCTGGCTAAGCAGTACCAGCTTGCTACAATGAGTCTCTGAGCGTGCAGCATCGTGCTTTGTGCAGCTGGGGATAACGGATTGTCGGTCTCCAGGCATCCATCACCTACAACACTGGCAAACTCAACATGGGTTTCGGTGGCTGGCTGCAAAGGAAACAATGTGCTCCGAGCTACAAGGGCCCGCGAGTGAAGGAAAGGTTCCAGTGAGCAGTCAGGCGAGGGGAGAGGAAGAAAGCACTGTAGTCTTACCTCCACATTGAAATACTGCTCCGTTCCGCAGACCGTAGCCCATAAAATCCAAAGCAAGGTTTGCAAGAAAAACACCCCTGAACGATGCACGAAATCCAACCTTCTTCCAGTGCTGAAGGCGAGTAAGATCATAGTGAACTGTGCCTCCACGGATGGACTAGCTCCCCTGCGTTTTTCTCCCTCTTTCCCAATGTCCACTCCCTCGTTTCCTTTCAAAAAAAAAGTCTTCGGGTGGGTAGGGAGCTTGCAGGTTCACCCACCCTTCCAGAAGAGGAGATCAGTGCGGGGACTCGGCAGCCGGGGAGGAGCTGAGGAAAGGCAGGGTCAGCGGTGGCGAGCGTTCACCATCCTCTCCCTGCTGTCGCCCGGAACGTGGCGCCCAAGTTCAGCCGCGGTTCCCGACTCCCAGCGCCGCCGAGTCGCAGCCGCCGCCTCCAGCCCTTGCGTCCTCCGCCTCCTCCACCTCCTACGCCGCCGGTGCCCCCAGTTTCTGCGGGAAGGGCCTCCGCCGCTCCCAGCTCACTCTGCTTCTCCTTCCCTCCTCTCCGCTCCCCCTCCAAAATGTTCACCCGTAATCTACATAACTCCTCCTTCTCGGGGTCTGCGATGCTCTCGGGGGCTCCGCGCGTGCACACTCTCCAACCACACGCGCGCGCACGCTCCGTCCTATGCACACACACACACACACACACACACACACACACACACACACACACACACACACACACACACA
>NC_022031.1:65169131-65172216 GCF_000317375.1 Microtus ochrogaster | reverse complement strand
CACACACACACACACACACACACACACACACACACACACACACGAGTATACAAGGCCCGAAACACACGCAGGCGCGCTTCTTAAAGGAGACGGTTCGTAAAGGCTGCCTCTTGGCTACCGTGTGGAGCCCCGGCTTAGGTATCCGGCCTTTTGCAGGGCTCTAGGTGGTGATGAACTCTTTTTCCTTATTGCCTTCCCTCATCCAGAAGGTCGAGTCACACCTAGGATTCCCCCGGAGGAATCTATTCCTGCATCTCCCCTATACCCGCCCCCCTGCCCTCACATCTGAAAACAAGTGCTCCCCTCCCCAACCAGTGCTTGGGTGGGGCTTGGGCTGTGGACCCTGTAAGAAGCTGAGGAGCAGCCCAGGCCTGATCTTGAAGAGTATTTGGCATCTTAGTTAGAGGTATTCAAAAAGAACCCTGGTGCTGGAAATCTGAACAACACTCAGATTCCTGTGAGTTGCTTGATGGTGTGGACCAGGAACCCGGACTGATCAAGTTTGTAAGATGGAGATGGCAAACCTGCCATTAAAACTTTGTTAGGGTCCCCTAATCCTGTGGTCTGCTATCTCCCAGGATCCTTTTATTCTGGCTAATAGAATGGGAAATCAGCACAGGATTTCAGCTAGGAGACCAGTCAAATACAGAATCGGCATGAAAGTGTCCCCTTCAAATGGGTGGTGAAAGCACTGTAAACGCTGGGACTCCAAAGACAGGATCATTAACACATCTGAGAAAAGAGGTGAGGGCAGTAGGGAGGAGGCAGCTGCAGAGCAGAGGTGAGAGCCCAGGAAATAGGAGGCAGCTCCCCCACCCCGGGGGATGAACAGCTGACAAGGGCGGGAGCAAGATGCTGAGAGCAGTTCAGAGGAAGGCGGGGAGAGTCTGGAAGGAGCCCAAAAAGCCACAAGAGCTGGAGGGAGGCTGCTGGCATGCCAGGCTGGCAGACAGGGCCAAGGGGACTTCAGGAGGGGGTGCAGAAAGGTATCTGAACCAAGGCAACGTGAAGCAGCGGACAGGGGAGGCAGCAACTACCAGCCCTTGGCAGGTGACTTTTGACTGAAGAGAAAGGGGGAAGGGAACAAGGCAGGCATCTGTTTGGGGGCAAGGCCAATAAATGTGCTTCTCCTTGGCAGCCAGTAGAGGGAAAGAGGAGCCCACGGGAGAGATCGGCAGCCAGAGCAGTGGGGAGCAGTGTTCCAGGTACCTGACAGCTGCCTAGGCAAAATGGAAGAGAGAAGTGACAAGTTGCATTTCATGGTCAGCCAGTAAAGCAAGGAGCCGAACACAAGAGGTCACAGTTACTAAACAGATGGGAAATGTTGGGAAAAAAAAATAGTTTGCCAAGCATTGTGTTGGACAGAAATAATTTGTATATGACATCTGGTTGGTGGAAGACGGGCTGAAGGCTAAAAGTTTCCTGCTATTGCTTTAATAGAACCTGTGGGAAATATACCACGTGAGTTGAGACGCAGAGAACACTTTGTGACTTTCTACCGTGTGTGTGTGTGTGTGTGTGTGTGTGTGTGTGTGTGATAAAGACGTATAAAAACAACTACATCACATACTTATTGCATTCTGTTAAAATTTGAAGACTGTTTCCAGTCGTGTTTCATTTTATTGTCACAACATCCTTAAGGTGGGTGGGCGGCTGGGTCTTGCTGGTCTCCAGCCCAGCTGAAAAAGAAAATCCTAGAACTCCAAGTTCCTGAGAGACCTTCTCAAGGAGTCAAAGTTGTGAGCAATAGAGGAGGGCACCTGGTATTGTTCTTAGCCATCTGTGTGCCACGACTGACCTCACTCACACATGTGTACACAAATGTGCACAAATACAGAATTATTTTACATGCCCATTCTATCTAACAAGATGCAAAGATGATGACAAAACCCGTTTTGAGATCTTCCTTGTCATCTAGCTTCTACTGAATCACCGAAACACATTCACAAGAGAACTACGTGAAGAAAGAGCTCTAAATTCCGAAGGCCTTACTAAATGAGCCAGAATATGAAAGGACTGTTATCAAGAAAGTGAAAGAGAAGGTGCGGCTTGCTAGGTAACAAGCAAGGAGGCGTTTCTCTAAAGAGACTTGGAAAGGAGAAAGAGATGGATGGTGACTTACAGAAGTAAGTGAAGGTGAGCTTACAATGATGTATTAAGGGAAGAAATCAAATACAAGAGATAAAATTACTACATATCTATAGAAGGGCATTTTTTAAATTATTTGTGAGATTATCCATGGGTACAATTGCTTATAAAGAGATAATAACACAAAAATATAAAAGCAATCAAACTGGGCAAGTGGGATGAGCTCAGAAATCTATGATTTCAAATAACATTCCTAAGGAAACAAAAGGAATATTCGAAATAAGAAATACTAAATTTAGGAACAGTAAAAATAATTGAAAAGTGAAATTTTCTACATTTATTAATCTGAATTATCGGCATTCACCATTTGAGGTTCTAGAAACAACTCACAGATAAAATATTGTCTCATTTCAATAATGAAATTCGCAAAGCATAGTTCAGTGAGAGAGACATTGTCATAGCACTCAAAGAATTCAGGTAATTTTCTATGAAAGATAGTTTATAGTAGACTCAAATAAGCAACTGATATCCCACCAAGGTCTTTAGAGAAAGCATCCCAGAGTAAGTGATTCCTAGAATCTTGGAAAGTATATAGTATATAGTAATGAAATATGAAGATAAGAAAGGAGAGGGCATTTCAGACCTGTTGGGCAGTGAATCAATGAATATGCAAGAAGGCATTTGTATAGGTGCAGATGTTATGCAAAGGGCAATGCTGGAGCATGTTTGAGCAGTCAGGGTTAGAGGTCACTGGGATGAGAAGCAAGGAGAAACAATGCTCTTCCCTGATGAAGTCCTTAGAGTTTTTTTCATTGAGCTTGTTCTGCCTGTGTGTGGTTTGTGAACTATGGAAACTCACTCTCTCAAATTTCTATCTTGTTCTCCTAAAATAACTTCGTAGACATTTTTCTTGATTCACTAATAAGTCTGATATAAAGATACCTGCTATGGACTCAGCTGAAAGCCTACAGATAGATATTCAATTTTATTATTATTT
>NC_022031.1:65132438-65168799 GCF_000317375.1 Microtus ochrogaster | reverse complement strand
CACGAGCAAGGAACTCAGGACCGCGAGGGGTACACCCACACTCTGAGACAATGGGGATGATCTTTCGGGAATTCACCAAGACCAGCTTGTTTGGGTCTGAAAAAGCATGGGATAGATATTCAATTTTATTGTCAGAGGTTTGCATTTCATTTCTAGCCTATTGACTCTGCTCCCTTTTAAGATCCAGGGATACTGGAAACTTCCTGTTTTCATATTTACTAATATGTGGATTTCTTCATTAGTGGTCTTCTTAGACAGTAGGCTGATAGACTAGTAAAGTAAATTAAAATAACAAATATTTTCCCTTTAAGATGATAATAAAACCTTTCCTTACAATTCCAGTTTCTTGTTTTGTATGCTTTTTGTCATAGGCCTTCATTTTAGAGAAATTTCAGGAAACGAATAATCCCATGATTATCTTAGACAAAAGAAAACAGAGGAGAGGAAACAAATAAGAAAGCCAAAAAAAAAAAAATTGTAATTTCCCCTGGCAAAGGCCAATGGCAATTCAATAAAGTGCCACTTGGGAGAAATAAAGACTGAAACAGTAAATAATACCTATATCCTTCCAGAGAACAATGGCAGATAGTTAAAAGTGAAAATTTCAGTGACATGTTGGTGTTTATAACTGCTTACAAGACAATAGAGATAAATTATATTCTTTACAAATACCCGTGAGCCAGAGATAGATTATATTCTTTATAAATACCAGTGAGCCAGATTTCTAAGACGATAGCCTTAAAATGATTATTATAGTGTGGGAAGTATTTCAACTGTTCTACCACACCAGTAAATGTACTTCCTTCCATCTTTGCATTAGTTATAAAGCTTTTAAATAAAGAAAAAAATCCAATACATACCAAATTAGTGTCAAGCCACTGGCATACCATTACTACAGGGGCACACATATGCAAATAAGACCTTGTTATTAAATTTGCTCTTCGGATGAAACTTTAAGGCTTGTGGGTTGTCCGAAATGAATACTTACTGATTCCATCAGCTCCTCTGGTGACTCACAATCATGACAAAACTGGGATGCTCTGTTGTAGAGTTTGCATACAGTAGACATTCTTGCACTGAATCTACCACGGTAATATTAGTAACATTATATTTGAGTAATGTTGTTGACTAATTCCAACCAGGGTAACCCTTATGGTATTGAAATGATATTCATTTCCTCAGAAATATAATAACATGGGCTAAAATTATTTACATGACTGATTAATTTGGGTATTATGGTATTCCTTGACAACACATCTGGGGCAGAAAATCTTATATGATAATTAAGAAAAATTGGGAAGAGGAGTTCAGTGAAGAAGATGTTTTCTATACAAACAAGAGGATTGATACTAGATACCCAATAGCCAAATAATTGCCAGACATAGTTGATAACCCCAGCATTATCAACTATAGCTATAGTTGATAACTATATATAGTGATCTCTGGGTCTCACTAGCCAACCAACATAACTGGAAGGAATAGACCCAGGCTCGGTGAGAGATCTTGTCTCCAAAAATAAGGTGGAGAAGCAAGGGAGAAGACATTGTGGCACTCATGTTTTGCATCCACATCTGCCTGCATGGAGGAACACACCAGAACACGTAAGTACAAAATTAGTACAGGCACACACAAAACACATACACACACTGAAAAGAAAAGAAAAATTGCTAATTGTATCATTGCCAGTGAAAAGAGCTTTTTATCCCCATGGTTCTTTGATTTATTCTCTATTTTCTGCTCCACAATTTTATGTTTCCCAAAGTTTTGGTCATTTATTTATTTATCAATTTTTCCTTCATTAATTCCTATAAAGTACCAACTACTAATCATACACAAAGTGAATTAACATGAAGTAATTTCAATTGGTTAGGTTCTAAGGTAGATGAGAAGAAAGTCTTGGACTTTAAAGTTGTTTTCACTTTTAATTATTGTTGAAATAAAAATATGACAGTACAAAACATTAAAAAAAAAGTTTAGGAAAAATTAGCAAGTGTTTCAGATTGACCCCAGTTCCTTCTATTCTCTTGATCTTTTAGAGTGCTTGAAGTCCAGAGGTCTAAACCAGCTTAGTCTTGTGTGAACACCTAAAGATAGGGGAAGAAAGGAAATAATGGACCTTATATCATTAGGCCACTGGAGGAATTTCTGTCCTTATCTGTATGGTGCCATCAAGACCAGGACATTCCTCAGAAATCCTGTTTAATACTTTATTATGTATTTATGATGGTTTTTCAAATATGTTTCTTCACAGTTCTTTGATCTCAAATTCATATCATTTATCAAAAAATAAAAAATAAAACAGCATATCCTTAAATGAGTTCACCACTTTTATTTATGTTGGTCTTTTTGTTTGTTTTTAGTTTCCTCATTTCAGCCTAGACCCATTACTTACCCAACCTTTGAGTCTTGTGTTAAGTCATGTTCAATACTGAAACAGAAGCCAGTAGCTATGGTATGACGTTGTCCATTGCAACTCTGATTTGTTTTTCTACCTATACTGCAGTTAACTGTTGCTCCTGTAAAGTCATGCTCTTGACATTTCATGGTTAACATTTGCAGCATTTCGGTCATATTGTGTACCATATGTACTTATTTTGTTGTTGTTGCTACTGTTGTTGTTTTCAATTGTCTTGCATGCCAATCCACTGAGACGTTTCCTTAAATAGCCTTGTTAACACGGCTATTCCTACAAAAAGTGCACAAATATTTTTTAAAATCTTCTTCCTAAATTCCTAAATAATAATAATTCCTTAATAATGAAAGGATAGGAAATTGAGGATCACCAACATTAAGAAAATCATGTGAATAGTTTGTAAAGAAAAAAGTGTATATTTTTGTTTCATATTGCTTACTTATAAGCAAAGTAGCATTATAAATGACTTTAGACATATAAGCAAATACAATTAAAAAACAACCCACGTGTCTTAGTTAGGGTGTCTATTGCCCTGAAGAGACACCATGACCATGGCAACTCTTATGAAGAAAAACAGTTAATGGGGTAGCGTACAATTTCAGAGGTTTAGTCCATTATCATCATGGTGGGACATGGTGGCATGTGAACAGACATGACGCAGATCTGAAAGTCCTTCCTCTTGATTGGCAAGTAACTAGATGTGAACTGAGACACTGATTATGGTTTGAACATATATGAAACATCAAAGCCCGTCTCCACACAACTTTCTTCAACAAGACCACACCCACTCTCACAAAGTCACACCTCCTAATAGTGCGATTTTCCTTCAAACCACCACATCATGTTTGATTGTTGTTTTAGCAGCGGTATGTAAACAATTACAATAGTCTACCTTCAAATGTATTCTTGATTGATGATTATGATTACTAGTTATATCCTGGTTTCATAATACTATATCAGATGAGAAATGACAGTAGTAATGGAACTGGTTTATCCAGTACAAGAATTCAGAGTCCCGAGCCGGGCGGTGGTGGCGCACGCCTTTAATCCCAGCACTCGGGAGGCAGACGCAGGCGGATCTCTGTGAGTTCGAGACCATCCTCGTCTACAAGAGCTAGTTACAGGACAGGAACCAAAACTACAGAGAAACCATGTCTCGAAAAACAAAAACAAAAAAACAAAAACAAAAAAAAAAAAAGAATTCAGAGTTCCTTTAGAATTTTATGGGGCACTGGGAAATTTAATCTAACTTCA
This sequence comes from Microtus ochrogaster, assembly GCF_000317375.1. Taxonomy (NCBI): domain Eukaryota; kingdom Metazoa; phylum Chordata; class Mammalia; order Rodentia; family Cricetidae; genus Microtus; species Microtus ochrogaster. The sequence goes on along the minus strand of NC_022031.1, from coordinate 65,165,132 downwards.
TTGTCTTTATACAATGGGATTCCATGTTCATAAAGCAGTTGTGAGAATTCAGTGAGATGTTGATGTGCAGAAGATTCAGGAAATATGTAAATATTAAACATCAGAGGCAATTGCAACTGTATTATCTAATATATATGATAAACAAGCTAATATTCATACAGCATGTGGGCAGGAAAGACCTACTGTGACTAGTTACTGATTAGAGTAAAAACATGTTGTGAAAAAAAATAGTTGCTTGGCTATTAATTGGTATAAAATGTATTATCATTTAGCCAAAGAAAAGGATCTTTAACATGACATATTTTAATATTATTATGGAAATATAATTATCTCCTTTTAAACTATTACATAAAGTATTGAGTGTATATTTTATTAGTTCACCTGAAAAGAGAAGAAAATAGAAAACAGGATGGAAATTAGATTGACTTTCATTAACAGTCATAAAATCACAATGAAAATACATAATGTAAAACTGAGAATTTTTCATTAAAATAAGAGTATTGGATTAAAATCTAAACTCGAGTTCATGAAACCTTTTGTGAGTTAATTTCCAGCAATAATGAGAGAGCAAGCATTCAAATGAAATACCCTTTTTTATATGTTTTAGAAGAAAAATAAAAGTAAATTAAACATATCAATACACTTAACATTAGATCAAGGATATAATAAAAAAGAATATAGAAAATAATCTTATTTCTAATCTGTTTGGGTTTTCAGTACACATTTTATCGTTCTGAAATTATTTAATCTCCATTATTTTTAATTGCTTCTGTAATTAAATAGAATAGACAGAATTATTCTGTCTTTGTTTCTCGCTATTGAAGAACTCAAGATGGCAAGGAAGGTATTGTTTTCCACATTCTTCCTGACTACTTTTTGCCCCTATGTTGAACAATGGCTGTTGCAATATCTTAGAGATGAGCAAAGAGTTATTCCTCACATGTATTTAGAACAATCTCTAAGAAAATTTCCTTGTAGAATATATCAGCTTTCTAGTATTCTTTAACTTGTTGCATTAAGGTATCTGCCTCCATTTACATTAAAGCCACACTTTTCTGTTATCTTTACTTAACAGATTAGTGACTCATTCATATTAAATTATAAAAGTATCGATGTCTACAACTCTACCAATATATAAAATTTTTATTCTTCTTAAAAACAGTAACTGTTGGTGTGGTTAACTTGTAAGTCTTTCTACAACTTGTTATGCCATATTTGGTTAATCTCCATGGGAAGCCTGCCATCTTCTGAAGAAAAACAAGGATGAATGAGTTGGGGTAGTCAGAAGTGCAAGGTAGAAACTGGGAGGAGAGAAAGGAGGAGAAACTTTGGTGAGGATGTAAGTAAAATAAATCAATAAAAAATTAATGATAAAAATAGTAGCAAACAACTAGATAGATAGCTCATTTTGTAATCTGTGGTATAGGTAAAGACCCGATTCCAGAACTCATGAAAATATAGACATGGTGGCATATGCTTGTAATTCCAGTCATAGTTTGGTGTAGCAAGAATAATAAAAACCCAGAGACAAATACTGGGGGTCAACTTGAAGATCAGAAAAGCAGTGCCAGGCAGTGGTGGCACATGCCCATGCCTTTAATCCCAGCACTTGAAGGTCAAAGGCAGGTGGAGGATCTCTGTGATTTGAGACCAGCCTGGTCGACAAAAACAGGACAGGCTCCAAAGCTACAGAGAAACCCTGTCTTGAATAAAAATAAATAAATAAATAAACAAACAAACAAATAAATAGATAATAAATAAATAAATAAATGCAAAGCAGCCAGACGCTAGGAAAAAAAGCAAGATTCTATCTGTACAAATACTAAAGACCCTACATACTCCACTGATTTCCTCTCTCTTCTCCCTTATATTTCTCTCTCTGACCAGCCATATTGCTCCTATTTCTACCTCCGTAGTGCTTAGATTAAAGGCCTGTGATCTCAAGTGCTTGAATCACCTTTGTGTGAGCTCTGTTTCTCTTTTAGACATATTCAATCTTATGAATATAAGGTTGGCCTTGAACTAACAGAGATCCACCTGCATCTGCCCTTTGAGTTCTAGGATTAAAGGTATGTACTGCCACTCCCTGGCCTATATGGGTGACTTGTATGACAATACCAGAACTTGCCCTGTGCCCTCCAACACAAATACACACATGCATGAATACATACATGCAAACACACATAAAGCAACAGTCATTTCAAATAAGCTAAGTCTTGAAACAAAGTCTTCAAATAATTATAAGCAAAATAATATAAAAACATAAAAATTATATAAGAATTTAATATAAGAGCATAATTCAGTATCAGTAACTTATATCCTAATAATGGAACTATTTTTATCTAATTTTGATATATTGTGTAACTGTTCTTAGGAACATTTAAACTTACTGACAGGAAGCTGGAGATGTAGCCCAGTACTTAAAGTGTTTGCTTAGTATGCACAAAGTCTTGTGTTTGATGCCTGTCACTGAATCAGTTGTATTAGAAATTCAAAAGTAGGCCAGGAGATAAAATCCCTAGGGCCTATTTGGTGGAAGGAGAAAAGCAACTTTAGAAAGTTGTCTTCTGTCCTCTGTGTGTGTGTGTCATGGCACAGACACGCACATACAAACACACAAACACACAAATACCACACACTAAGTGAATAAAATTGTTGAGAGTTATCCTGGGCTGTACAGCAAGTTTAAACTCAGTCTTGGATACATGTCAGAAATGATACTGTGTTAAAAATTGAATAAAACAAAACAAAAGCAAAGTCCCTCACTAACAAATTTGAAAACATGTTTTAATGTGTTACAAAAATCTAGTTTCCTAAATATTTATACTCAAGCTTTTCTCAGCTGAAATGTTATTACTTATTTCAAAAACGTTATTATCACACTAATCAAAAGAATCAGGAAATGTTATCAGACTTGATTTTTAATCTTACAACAGACAATGAATGGAAAGTAAAAGTGCTACGACATGCAACTTAATGTTTAATATTGTCACCATTCTAAAAAGTTGTAGCTAAAATATATGCACTTCATAAAGGAGCTTCAATATAGTCATAATAAATACACATTTCTGTTTCCCATACTTTAATACTTGTCATATTTTAAAGCTGTTATTCCATTTATGTCAAAATGCATCCTACTCCCCACTTTTAAAGGATCTTGTTCAGATGTATGAATAGAATTTGTAAGTTGAGATAACAGGATTAGCTTGATATTGTTTCTACGAAATTTTGCCCACTTTCTAAATTTTATTTAAAGTGGATGGAGCCAAAATAATATAAAGCTGGCGACTCAGCTCTAAAGTACATACAGAAGCATCACTTGTAGAGTGGAAAGGCTGCAGGTGTTTCATTTTGTGCTCTTACTCAGTGTAGGGAAAACTCATTTCAAGTTTGAGCTGCTATTATAAAAACACTGTAGACTGGGTCACTGAACCAATAAACACATATTTTACAGTCTGGAGGTTCTAAGGTTGAAGGTTAGGAAACTAGCAGATCCAGTGTCTATTCCAGCCCTACCTTTGCTTCCAGACTACCTTCTCTCTGCAATGTTATAAACAGACTGGTGTGGGAAGTCCTTGTGTATATGCATTGCTTTTATTGATTAATGAATAAAGAAACTGCCTTGGCCTGTGATAGGATAGAGTAGAGCTAGGTGGGGAAAACTATACTAAATGCTGAAGCAAGAAAGCAGAGTAAGGAGCTGCCATGGAGCCACCACAGGAGAAAAATGCAAGCCGACAGACAGCCAGAACCTTTCCACAAGCCTCATAGTAAAACATAAAATAATAGGAATGGGCTAATTTATAAGGTAAAAGAGTGAACCAGGAATATGCATAAACTAATAGGCCAAGCAGTGTTGTAATTAATGCAATTTCTGTGTGATTATTTCAGTTCTGGGTAGCTGGGAACAAACAAGCAGCCTCCTACTACAACAGACCAGAAGATCAATAATCCGGGTTGCCCTTGGTCTCACAGGGGAGCTAGTCTCATGTGTGAGGGCTTCATTCTGATGAAGTAATTACTTGACAGGCCTGCCTGCCCACATCACTCAGATGCAGGCTTCTACATACAAGTGGGAAAAAGAGCCACAGATGGTCAGCTTCACTATTTCTAGAATGCTAACCAGCATGTTTTTGAGAATATCTAGAACTTTACAAGTTAAAATACTCAGGATGGTACTATCTGCATATTATCTCTGAGATTTGAGATAGTTTGTCTGTGTTGGAATTTATATATATATATATATATATATATATATATGTTTTTCATATATATGTCATAGTTGGTAAATATACTTTGATTATTTTTTGGTTGTTTTACAAAAAAATCTCTGTGCATTCCTGGGTATTTTCCTAGTGCCAGGTATCTTGCTAGTCCCACAATGAATCTCTCAATCAAGATATCACCTTCCTTACGCTCTCTCTCTCTATCTTCCACCCGCCCCAGCCATCCTGTTTCCTCATGTTCTCCTCCCTACCTCCCCTTCTCTGCTCCTCCTCCCTTTCTGCCATCCCTTTCCTACCCATCCTCATTCTCCCAATAGTCCAAGGATTTTTGTCTATTTCCACTTCCCCGGTGAATCCATGTATGGTTCTCTTAGGGTTCTCCTTGTTACCTAGTTTCTCTGGGATCATGGCCTATAGGCTGGTAATCCTTTGTCTATGTCTAATATCCACTTCTGAGTGATTACATAGCATGTTTGTCTTTTAGGGTCTGGGCTACCTCACTCAGGATGGCTTTTTCTAGTTACATCCATTTGCATGCAAATTTCAGGATGTTATTGTTTTCTACTGCTGAGTAGTATGTCATTGTGTAAAACATTTTCTTTATCCATTCTTCAGTTGAGTGGAATCTAGGTTCTTTCCAGGCTCTGATTATTACAAATAATGCTGCCTTGAACATACCTGAGCAAATGTCCTTATAGAATGATTGAACAACATTTGGGTATATGCCCAAGAGTGGTATTGCTGGGTATTGAGGTAGATTTATTTCCTAATTTCTGAGAAACTGCCATGCTGATTTGCAAAGTGGCTGTACAAGTTTTCACTTTCAACAGCAATGCAGGAGTGTTCCTCTTACTCCCCATCCTCTCCAGCAGAAGCTGTCACTGGTACTTTTTGATCTAACAATTCTGACTAGGTAAGATGGTATCTCAGAGTCATCTTGATTTGTGTTTTTTCTGATGGTGAGCAATCTCTTAACTGTCCTTTGGTCATTTGAGATTCTTCTGTTGAGAATTCTCTGTTTAGGTATTTACGCCGATTTTTTTAAAATTGGATTATTTGGTATTTTGATGTCTAGTCTCTTCAGTTCTTTATATATTATTATTTTCTTAGTTCCATGCTAAATTTATTTAATGATGACTTAATGTGCAACTTACAGAGAGGGCTCAAGTGATTTCAAATAAAAAAATTTATCCTGAGAAGTTACAGAGCCTATTTTCTTATATTATTGTAGAAAATAGGTTTGTGTCTAATAAAAGGCATCTCTTTTATTTTCATACATGTATCAAGGTCCCTTTCTACATAATTGGACTATTACATGCCTTCATAAGAACAAAACACATAGGAAAGAGAAATGAGGAAAACAAATGGAGGCATAAAATAAGGAAGGAGAGGGAAGAAGGATAATAAAGAGTAATAGAGCCAAAGGGGAGGTAAAAATGCTAAAGATGTTTGAAGAAGTCACATGGAAAATTATTTAAAATACACATATATATGCACACATACACAGAGTTATTTCACATACACACAGAGTCACAGACAAACAAAAAACCATGGGAAATCTTTTAAGCTGTTTAACAGAGGATTCAGAGATACTCCCAAAACAATATATTATACCAATGGTTATCTCCTAGAAATTGATGGTAAGACCACCTTGCTGAAAATGTCATGTACTTTGGACACAAGACACGGAAAACCAAACAGAAACTAACCTGTACAGCTTTCATTCATTTCTCCAAGATTTGTTTCCATTCTCTTTAATTTAAAAATATTCTAGAACTATTTCTAAGTGTACAAATTAAGTATTGGTCATATGATATGCCCACTCCTGTCAATTCTTTAAATAACAGCAACAATTTTATATGGAGGAACATTTGCTCATTAAGAAATTTTTAAACAGTTCACCAAAATAATTTATGATTACATTTCATTGAAAACAAAACATTTATGGCTAGGGAAGTTGCTAGTTGCAGAGTGCTCATGGGGCGTGTGCAAAAGCCTGAGTTCAATCCCTAACATCACACAAGGTGGCTTGGTGGTACGTGTCTATAATGCCAGCTCAGTGAAGCAGAATCAGGAAGACCAGGAGGTTAAGGTCGTCCTCTTCTACGTAGGGAGTTTGCAGACAGCAGGGACTTATGAGAAATTATTTAAAAATAAAAACACACTAGAAATATAAATATTCTGTTTAATGATAATTTCATGTTGCTGGTATTATTAAGAAGACACTCAGAGGGGTTTTGGTGTTTGCATGTCTGTGCATGATATATTGGCTGACCTTTGTTTTGAACTCTCTAAGATTATTTGCATAAAGAGCAGACATGCAGGATATAGTGTCTCACTCTCGAAGTAAATAGCAAATTTGCTTGCTCCTCAGCTTAATAATATAATGATTGCCTGAGAATTGAGCACACACTTACCTCTTCTTATGAAATATTCAAGTTTCCAGTATTTAGCATTCCTCTTCTGAAATCCACAGTATTTTGTACGATTTACCTAGACATCTTCACATATCTCTGTGGGAGTGGAATTCACATTAGAGTATCCAAAAATTCTAATATTATGGGTTATATAGTCTTGTGTCTTATACAGTCCCTGAAACTATATTGCAGTAACTAATTATCTTGTAATTAACCAGAAAAATCAGAGTCATCATGATTTTTGAAAGATGTTTTGGTAATAGAGATAAGCCACTATCAAAGGCACCAGTTTCTGGATAAGGAACTCTGAGATATTAATGGTATTTTACAAGAAGTTCATGATTACACAGTACATGTATTATTTAATCAGGAAACAATATATAAGTGATAACTAGCATCACATATACAGAAGGACATCCCACATCAGCAATACTCATCTGTTTTGTTGTCTATTAAAAAGAAATGGAAGGAGTGATTGTGTGTTGACAACTGGAAAGTAGTCTCAGAAGCAATTGCTTGAGATTGTCCTATGATTGATATTTTTCCTATATGGAAGAGTCAGATTAAAGGCAGGCAGAGAGACGCAAGTGGAGAGTTCCTAAACAATATGGAAGTTACATATCCAAAATGCAGAAGGAATAATAACAATACTATCTTTACATTATATAAAACAAATAAACAAACAAAAAGTGTCATCTACCATCCAGGGGAAATTTTAATACTCCTCAATACATTCCAAAGTAAAGCTACCTCAGTAAAGTCCAGGGCTGAGGTTTTACATATTCTTAAGCCTGAGACATTGGTATTTTGGTCGTTACAACTTGACAGTATTCATTTGACATATTTCTCTACTTGACTTAATGGCTTTAGCAGCAGCTATGTTAAACTTAGAATTTGAAAATTTTCCTTAAGCATCACACAAATACATTGAGTAAATAATATGATGAAGCAAGGTAGATGGGGAAACTAAGGCAACATAAGAATGAAAAGAGAGCCGGGCGGTGGTGGTGCATGCCTTTAATCCCAGCACTTGGGAGGCAGAGGCAGGTGGATCTCTGTGAGTTCGAGACCAGCCTGGTCTACAAGAGCTAGTTCCAGGACAGGCTCCAAAACCACAGAGAAACCCTGTCTCGAAAAACCAAAAAAAAAAAAAAAAAAAAAGAATGAAACAAGGCCCTCACACTTCTGGATTTGGTTTATGTCTCTTACTGTGTGTGAGACAAACATTTTTTTATACCCTTTGCAAATGTCATACTACTACATGATGTATCTTTATCATATCCACCCTCATTCTCTTCTTCCAATTCCCCTGGTCTCCTTAACAACATGTCTCCCTTCCTAATATTTGTCCTAAAAATTTGTTGTTGGTGGCCCCTTTTTCATTTCCTGGTAGCCCAGAGTCCCGAAAAAAAATCAGAGAGAAACTATATTTAAATCACTGCTTGGCCAATCACTTAAGTGTATTGCTAGCTAGCTCTTTTATTTTTGGTTAACTCATTTCTATAGTTTCATATTTTATCTTTCTTAACTGCGATCTACTTGAGTATACCTTTAAGGAAATACAGCCTCCCAGTTCAGTTTTGCAATGACTGTCCCTGAACATTTTTGCTGACTTCATCTAGGTACAGGTCTGTGGGAAGAGCTCTTCAGACTGGTAACTGGTATTATAGGCTTGTGTTCCTTACTGCCAGTGACTATGTAAAACTATTCAGGACAATGTATTCTCTGTAATACATTGAAACAGAGGTCATTACAGAATAAATAAGTACAATCGCAAAAATGATGGAAAACACTGGACTTGATACAAGAAAGGCACAGTGGACATTAGAGACTTAGATCAAATCAGTAATTTAAACCATCATGCTGAAAGAGTAATGTGAATGACAAACTCCACGTTAGTCAGAACTAGAGTAGGTTCACTTCAATTGGTTTCATCTTATCATTGAGAGAGTTCTCCTTTGTTGTCATGCATGGCACCTTGGAATTAATGAACATTCCTAAATGTCTTCTTGGCAAATTTATTATTGATGCCCTGTTATAGGACTCAAGAATTCTTTTCTTTGTCCCCTCTTTTCTCTGGCTTCTTAAAATTTCTTCAACACTTGCTCCAGAAGTACTCAGATAAGTACTGAAGGAGGCACTCCGTGTAAGTTTGAAATTTCGTCTGTTTGCAGATCTACGTGCTGTATGTTGATCCTTGCTACCTTTGCTCCTTCAAATTCACAGATAATGTTCATCAATTTAGAAAGCTTACTGGGTGCAGACGTGACTCAAGGCTTTATGATACAACCTGGGAGTTCACTATAGTCCATAAATTTATAAAAAGACTCAATCAGAATCCTGATTAAGAAAAAAACAACAAAAAGACATAAAAAAAGAAAAAGAAAACCAAACATAAACAAAAAAAAAAGCAAAACAATAAAATCCCCAGAGTCTGACCAGTAAGCTGCATCAATAGAAAAATAACATAAAATATATAAACTGTATAAATAGGTGTTTTATAGTTTGGCCAAAGCTGTGGCAATTCTCAGATGATCACTGTAGCAAATTGATCATTTATAGAAAGTCAATAATAAAACTCAGGAAATCTATACGTGTAGCTTTAGCAGTGGATTCCAGGGCATGGTTCAGGGAAGTCAGTGGCTACTGCACCTCCTGAGGCCAGGCCTGTAGATTCTGAGAACACAGCTGTTTCCATTCTTAGCCTTACATTTCTTTCTGATGTGACTGGAAGAACATTTTAAACTTTCCTAACTTTAAGAGAGACTGTTCACAATTGGTGTTAAACTCAGGCCTCATTTTCCCATCTTCCCCTTCAGAGACCTGTAGTTTTCTGAAGTTCAATGTGAGTAAAAATCAATGGTTTGTTGTTTACTTCTTTTTTTTTATTGTGTTAAATTCAAGTTGTGAAATGTTTTACTGACATGAATTTATTTGCCTATGTCTGTAGTATTTTTAGATTTTTTGTGTGTTTTGGAGTCCAGTCCCAATGGACACACCTACCAAACACTACCTCATCTAAGGTTCAGAGAAAATTGAGGAAGAAGAGGCAGACAGATTGTAAAACCTAGAGGACTAGGGAGTTCTCTGAGAGTGTTTTTCTATTTTAATTGTAGTAGATGTCACACCAAGTCCTGTCACCACTTTCTGTTTGTTCTAGTGATAAATACTGTGCACACGGCTTACATGCATCATTTTATGGTATTTCTCATGGAAATGAGCACCAGAAACTCTATTTAGGCAGCACCCTCATGCAAGGTGACTGTGTTCTGGCTTCTGCTTTCCTATTCTCTTTGTCAGTGGAGGCTCATGATCAGCAGGGAAAGGAAGACAACCTTTTATTTCATGATTTATAAGCCTATAGTTTCTGTAGTCTTAATGTGAGTGAGTGTGAGTGTATGTGTTTCTGTCTACCTTTCTGTCTGAGTCAGAACAAACAACATGCTCTCTTGAGTTTATATACATATATGTGTGTGTGTGTGTGTATAATCTTGAATATATAAGTAGATATAAATCATGCTGTTTATATATTTATGAATAACTTAGAGTTCCTATAGCTGTAATTAAACTCCACTATCAAAGCTACTGGGCAAGAAAAATGGTGTTTTGTTTTTGGGTTTTTGTTTTGTTTGTTTTTGTTTTTTGAGACAGGGTTTTTCTGTCGCTTTGGAGCCTGTCCTGGAACTAGCTCTTGTAGACCAGGCTGGTTTCGAACTCACAGAGATCCGCCTTCCTCTGCTTCCCGAGGGCTGGGATTCAGCTTAAGCTTGTACATCACAGTTTATCATCAAAGGAAGTAAGGCCAGGAACTCAAAGAAGGAACTCGTAATCAAGAACTGAAGAAGAAGCCACCAAGTGTTGCTAACTATTGTCTTGTTTGCTCTTCATGACTTGCTCAGCCTGCTTTCTTATAGAAATAAGAAACACCAGCTCAGAAATGGCACCACCCACAATGAACTGGGCTCTCTTCCGTTAATCTCTAATTGAAGTTCCTCCTCTCAGATGACTTTAGCTTGTGTCAAGTTGATATATAACTATCTAACACAGTAACATACTAGTTTTCATTGGGAATATATATACAGAAGTAGAAATTTCTGCAATAAAATCTAAACACTACTTAGTAAACATAATTAGCTTCTTTGTCAATAACAAAAAGGGATATCAAAATACGTTTTGTAGTGATAGAAAGGGAGTAGAAACAGTTATCTTATTTTTGCTCTCATTATTGTCCGAATGGAAGCACAGGATGAGTGTGTGTGTGGTGATTCACATACCACAGCATGCGTGTGAAGGTCATAGGAAAGCTTTGTGGAGTCAGTTCTCCCATTGAAACTTTATGTGGGTTCCAGTGACTGAACAATGTTTTTCAAGCTTGCGGGACTAGTGCCTTTATTTCTAAATATCTAGCAAGCCAATCATTAACTATTTAACACTATATTATCTTGAAAAAATTAATTTACTAAAAATAGAAAAAAATTATGGACAATTAAATAAAACTTGAGCCTTCAATAAATACATATTTTTAATATTCTAAGTCTTTGGGATATCTGCCTGGAGCTCAGGTCTAGCAATTTCTCTTTTTATTCAAGTTTGCATATTTTGTGATACTTTATGTATTATATATTTGAGAACTCCTGTTGTTTCATGACCATATTTTCTGCAATATTAGCATCAAGATCACATTGTAACATAAAGATAAACTTGCTAAAACTGTCAAGCCTACTTTCCTCTGCCACATGGACCAAGATCCAGATGGGGAAACAGGAAACCGTTAGAATTTGTGATGTTCCTGCTGCCCTAGGTTCTTTTAGTAAGTGTCTTCCTCACTGGATCACAGACATCCAGCAAGATTTCAACAAGACTGCATTTCTGTCTTCTGCCTTGTCAGGAGGTGATTTCAGGTAGAAAAATCCATCTCTGCGTGACTACATGATACTTGTTCTCTATTATAGATGTTTTACGTATTTGTATTATGAACTTGAGCAGAGATTATAAATGATGCTGTTCTTAACCTAGTCCCTAAACTAATTTGATATGATTTTCTATCTTGATGGGTAGTTAGTGCTTTTGTCTACAATAATTATGTAATTTTTCATTTGCTCAGGGGTTTCACTTCTCTTTAGTATCTGCTTGTTTTTAGCCTACCAGCCTTACAGGCTTTTTTAAAATTCCCCTAAGTAATTTATATGTGACACTCCTATTATATCCCCTTTTAATTTTGAATTATCAATTCCTAGATTTTCCAAAAAAATACAAGTTGAATTTTTTTACTTGAACCTTATATATGAGTACTGTGTAGAGCCACAATGATTTGGGGAATGGAGAGAAGGCTCAGTTGTTAAGAACACCTTTTGATGTAGTAGAAATGCAGGATTGCTTTCCAGAACCCAAATGATGGCTCATAACCATCTATAACTTCACTTCTTGGTGATCCTCTTCTGACCTCTCTGGCAACAAGCACACAGGTGGTGCATTTGCATTCATGGAGACAAAAACATCATGCACTTAAAAATAGATTGTAATAGCCTTTTCTTCAGATTCTTTTGATTTACATCAGATACTATCATATACTTAGTATATGCATGGTATATCATATAATAATTCACAATTATGTTTCCTCCATTTCATTTTCTATTATACTGGCTAGAACATTTAAATAATATTGAATGACAGTATGAAAAGAGGTATTCTGGTATTGATCCTGACTATGCAGGAAAGGTATTTAGTCTGTAATTATTATTATAATGTTACTTGTAGGATTTTAAAAGATGGCTCTGACCTTTTACTTTTTTTTTCGATTCTGATGAATGACTTTCATCATGACTATATGTTCCATTAAAAATGTTTATTTCTTCACTTATGAAGTCATCATTTCCTCTACTGTTGTGATCATGTAAGATAGAAAACCAAAAATAATCCATAGTATTCTTCAAAAAAGAGATGTTACTAAAGTAATTTTTCTTTAGACTATAAAACTTGATATCTGATACTTCTTTTTATTAGCTTTTGGTATCTGATACTGCTTTTTATTTACTTAAATATTTTCAACTTAAACTATATAAGTTTGTACACATTAGTGGCATATCATGTGGAAGTTTCTTATAGGCAAGTGTTGTATGATAAACCAATTTAGGTAAACATATGCATCAAATATTTATTATTAAAACACCTTTTTCTCACTTTTTAAAATCATTAATGTTGTGGTTTGAATAAGACCGTTCCGCTAAAGGTGGACACATAAATACTGGATACCCAGTGCGTGGAGCTATTTGAGAAGGTTGTAGAAACTTCTTGTTCCTGCAGGCATGCCTTTCCTGTCTCTTGCCATCTTTTCCTTCCTGGGATAGGTCCAGTCCTCTGGAATTGTAAGTAAAAATAAGTCCTTCCCCCTGGCTTGCCTTTCGTCAGGGAATTCCATCACAACAAAAAAGAAGCTGATACAATCATTGTAGCTACCTTACTATATGAGAGAAAACAGCAGGTCTTATTTCCCCTTTCCGTAGCATTTCTTGAGTGCCTTTTGTTCTTCATGTTATAATAAAGTTTCAGAACATTGTCTTATCTTTTTAATGTGTGTATGGAAATCGGTGGCAACTCCTCCTCTTTGGCTACCTACATTGATGATTTTTGTTCAACTATTTTCTTGGCCACTGCAATACCATAGTGTCAGTGTTGACAACGTGGTGGACTCAGTTGGTAATGTTATAGTTTCTGACTCCCTGCTGGTAATTTGCCTACTTGTACAAATTACTGGGTGAAGAATATTGTAGTCATCAACTATAGTTTTGAGTTATCCATTTCTTCTTATAATTCTATTAGTTTCATTTGGTGAGGTTTAACACTGGTTCTAGTTATTTACATGTTTGAAACATGTTCCCATGTGTCTGACACTAAACTTTCTGAATTCTATTTCTATGGAATGGACATAGACCCTTCAGCTTTTTATGATCAGTGCCACCAGAATGTGCATGTTTACCACAACTACATTTTAACCCAGAGGCGTCTTTTAATTTTCAGTGGACTTCTTGCAGACAGGAAACAGTTTTGTGTTCTCTTATTCATCTGAAACTCTTTACTTTGTAGTTGGACTGCCTAGTCAGCTTGTATTTCCTGTAATTATTTATATGGTTGGCCTTAATTAAATCCATCATTTAAAAATTTTTCTATTCAATTTATCTGTTCATTTTGGTGAAATAGCCTTATTGGTGTATGATTCTCATACCATACAATCCATTATTTAAAAAGCATAATTCAAATAATGGCTTTTAGTATATTCACAGAGTGATGCATCCATTACCACAATCAATTTAAAAATAATTCCATTACTCTCAAAGAAATCTTGCTTCTTTTCCAATCCCACATCCAGTGCTCTCCACACCAGCCTAGACAAACAACAGTCTACATTCTGTCTCCAGAGATTTACTTATTCTGAATAACTTATATATGGAATTGTACAATATGGAGCCTTTCTAGAACAGCATCTTTCTATTTGCTTTTGATTTCAATGTGAGCTCCCATTGAAATGTCTTAGGACCTTAATTACAGTTATTGATGACTAATTTCTAATATTTAGTCATCTATTGCATTTATTTATTCAACAATTGACATTCTGCTACTTCTACATTTGTCTTGTATGAATATTGCTTCTGTGTAGATTTTTATGGGGTTAGGGAAATTAAGCTGCTGCAGGAATGTTTCTGGTTGGCCCATTTGAAACTGGCCATCACTGCTGGCATGTTGTGATTGGCTACAAGCATGATTAGTTACTGTGCTTTTGGTCGACTGACAGGTTGACTTGGCCAAATTTGCTTACTCATTGTGAATTTGCAAGTGCTTCCCTGTGCTTACACTATTGCCCTGCCTCATCTCACCCTTTTTACTTTTTATTTTTAGTGGGTGACCTAGTGGGAGTAATGGATTTTTATAACCTCACCTCAAGGACCCCCAGCATTATGGGTTGTGTTTTTCTTAGGTTGGTCTGCTGTTCAGGCTCATACCCATCTGACTACTAGTCCTTGAAGGGTTGGATGTCTAGAAGGTCCTAAAAAGTCAGAAGCAAGGGGAGACTTTTAGGAGAACTAGGACTTTAAATGGCCTCCTATATTTGCATTAGTCAAACATGTACTACCTCCCTTGGAGGTTTTGGTCCAGTGTGCTCCATAGCCATTAACACCTGGAGTGTTGCCTTATTCACCTGCTATTGTCAGAATCTTAGCTGTAGGAGAACCTTAAGCAGAAAGATTAGAGCCACTACCACCTCTCCCATAAGACACCATGCAACAAGTTTAGAGGGGTCTAGCAGGGATTTTATGCAATACCATACTTGGCCAAGAATGTAGTGTAAGTTTTATAGGATTAACAAACTTTGGATTCCATGGTCCCAATAAACAATCTCTTAGTTGTCATCCTGCCAAGGACTGGTTAGAAACTTGGTGTAGCTGAGCAAAGGGACTGAAATTGAGGATCACATCTGGCCCTTATCAAATAGTGAAAGTTTTTATTTTTCATATAATAAATCAATTTGTGGTTGTAAATTTATAATGGCCATGTGAAAGTGAGCATTAATTAACTGTTGTGTGCTGAGGGCTGCAGATGATTGTTCTATGGCTGTTTTTAAGGTATTAAAACCATGGCTCTTGTTTGAATAAGAGGGGATATAGAGACTGCTCCTCCAGCTACCACAAGCAAGATAGCTGCAGTGATTGGTGTAGTTTTCCTAAAGTCTCTCTTTATTCTAGTGGGACTCATAAAGCTCTACCATGAAATAACGGGTAACATTGGTGACAGACACCCATCAGAATTTGGGAGTACATATCAAAACCACAGAAGAGGTTTCTTTAGGATTTCAGCAGGCACCCAGCATGCAGAGGCTAGTTGTGCAGTTCATATCTACTGGACTAGCATTGGTAAAAGGAAGAATGAGGGTTGGCATAGATGGGTGTGAATTTGAAAGTAAAATTTGTTTTTGGTATTATTTGGATAGAGTCCTCAAATGATTTATTGCCCTTAAAGGTTCCATAATGGCAACTGGATCCTCATAAGAATAGGAGGGGTCTAAAGTCTATGGAAGCATGATTTCCACAGAGGAGCCAGTTACCAAACACAGACCTATTGATCTGAACAGGATTTCTACAGGATAATTTGTTAGTGCTTATCGAATCATTAGCCCAGGTTGCTCTCATCCAAATAAATAAATTCCTTTTCCCCTCCTAACAACAAATGTCTGGATACAAGAAATACAATGATCCCAGAATATGGGCAGTTCAGTTTTTGTAGGGTAGAACCATTATCATAGTAAGGAGTCGTCTGGGATGTTTTCCTGGTCTGTGGCTGACCAAATATCTCTATTGGTTTGATTTGGTTCTGTGGAAACACATAAGAATAACCTCGCCCTCTTGCTTACAGGGAGGCAAGGGGTGGGACTGGAGTTTCCCTGGGGAGGGAAGCCCAGTGTTTATATGCAGGGCTAAGATGCTCTTCATCAAGGGCCACGATTTTTTTTTTTTGAAGAGGACCTCCACCAAGGCTTTGTGAGGATCTTTTTTACTTTATGAGGAGATCTTGACCAGCTCTCCTTTTAGGGAGAAGTTTATTCTTTCCACAATAGATTGGTCTTAGGGATTATAGGGAATCCCTATTGAGTGTTTGATTTTCCAGTTCTGTAAGAAGTCTTTAAAGGTTTGAGAGGCATAAGCTGGACCATTGTTAGTTTTTATGGCTCAGGGTACCCCCATAACCAGCATGTCTGACTTTAGTGCATTGATAGTTTGTCTGACCTTCTCCCCTGTTTGGGTCAAAGCATACACAAAAGAGCAACGGGTATCAATAATCACACACACACACACACACACACACACACACAAGCTTGTCAAAGGGGCCATATGAGTGATGTCCATCTGTCAAAGTACATTGAGAACCAATCCTGTGGGTTTACGCCTGCTTTATTCAGAGGTCCCAATGTGGCCAATGGGGCACATGTGGTGAAAGTTCTATTTAAATGTTACAGCTGGGCAAGGGTAAATCAGGTAAAAGCTTCCCTCCGGAGAAGGAGCACCCACCATTCATGATGGGTTCCAGGGGGAGCCTTTGAGGAGGGGCAGCAAAGAAAAAGCAGCCAGAAGACATGGGGTGAGTGAAAACAGGTGTATATCAGTCCCCACACTAAGCTCCAGGATCAAGCAAGTCCAGGATCAAGCAAGTGGAAGTAGCTGCCCTCTAAGGAGAATGTTCACTTTTTATGGATCTGAGTAACATTCCATTGTGTAAATGTACCACATTGGCCTTATCCATTCTTCTGTAGAAGGACATCTAAGCTGTTTCCAGGTTTTTGCTATTATGGAAGAGCAGCACATTGGACAAGTGACCTTGTTGTAATGTGAAGCATCCTTTGGGCATATGCACAAGAGTTGGCTTGATGTTGAAGTAGATAAAATCCTTGAAGTAAATGAAATTCTGCGGAACTGCCATAGGATATCGACAGTGGCTGTATAACTTTACACTCCAAATAACAATGGGTGAGTACTCTCTTTATTCCACATCCCTGCCTGCACTTGAATTATTCTGACATGTATAAGATGGGATCTCAAAGTAGGCTTGAATTGTATTTCCCTGATGGCTAAGAATGTTGAACATTTTAAAAAAGTGTTTCTTAGCCATTTGAGATTCTGTGAGACTTTTCTGGTTATATATCTACCCCATTTTTAATTGTATTATTTGGTTTGTTCATATCAAGTTTCTTGTATATTATTTATATATTGGATAGTAGTCTTTATCAGATCTTTTCCCATTCTTTAGGCTACCCCTTGTCAATTGACAGGTATCCTTTGCCTTACAGAAGCCTTCCAATTTCATAAGATTCCAATTATTAATTGTTGGTCTTAGTGCCTGGCTATCAGTGTTCTGTTCAGGAAGCTATCTCCTATGTCAATGAGTTCAAGGCTATTCCCTGCTTTTTCTATTAGGTTCAGTATATGTGATTTTATATTGAGTTATTTGATCAATTTGGAACTGAATTTTGGGCAGTGATAAGTGTCGGTCTATTTGCAATCTTCTACATGCAGCCATGCAGTATGAATAGAACCATTTGAGGAAGATGTTGTCTTTTTTCCACTGTGTATGTATGGCTTCCTTATAAAACAAACAAATGAACAAACCAGGTAGCCATAGATGTGTGGATTTATGTCTGGGTCTTCAATTCAATTATATGAATCAATGTGTCTGTTTTTATGCCAATATAATGCTGTTTCTATTGTTATATCTCTGAAGCACAACTTGAAATTTGAAACATTGATACCACCAGAGATTCTTCTATTGTTTAGGATTGTTTTACTTATTTATGTTCTTTTTTTGTACGTTTCTACATGAAGGTGAGAATTGTCATTTTAATATTTGTGAGGAATTTTGTTAAAATTACTGTGATGTGTCTTTCCCATCTTGCAAGATGGCGGGTGAAAAAGGCGAGAAACCTGATACAAAAGAGAAGAAACCTGCAGCCAAGAAGGCTGGCGGTGATGCCCCTGCCGCTGGTGCAGCCAAAAAGTGTGACCCTAAGGCTAAAAAGCTCAAGAAGGGGAAGCCCCATTGCAGCCGAAATCCAGTCCTTGTTAGAGGAATTGGCAGGTACTCGTGATCTGCTATGTATTCCAGGAAGGCCAGGTACAAAAGGAAATACACAGCTGCGAAAACCAAGGTTGAAAAGAAGAAGAAAAAGGAAAAGGTCCTTGCCACTGTCACAAAACCAGTTGGTGGTGACAAGAATGGTGGTACCCGGGTGGTTAAGCTTCGAAAAATGCCCAGGTATTATCCTACGGAAGATGTGCCTCGGAAGCTGCTGAGCCATGGCAAAAAGCCCTTCAGTCAGTATGTGAGACGCCTGCGTGCCAGCATCACTCCTGGGACTGTCCTCATCATCCTTACCGGGCGCCACAGGGGCAAGAGAGTGGTTTTCCTGAAGCAACTGGGCAGTGGTTTACTGCTTGTGACAGGACCTCTTGCCCTCAACAGAGTTCCTTTGAGAAGAACACATCAGAAGTTTGTCATCGCCACCTCTACAAAAGTTGATATCAGCACAGTTAAAATCCCCAAACACCTGACTGATGCTTACTTCAAGAAAAAGCAGCTGCGCAAGCCCAGGCATCAGGAGGGCGAGATCTTTGACACAGAGAAGGAGAAATATGAGATTTCAGAGCAGGGCAAGGCTGATCAGAAAGTGGTGGACTCGCAGATTCTGCCGAAGATCAAAGCTGTTCCTCAGCTGCAGGGCTACCTGCGCTCTCAGTTCTGTCTGATGAACAGGATGCATCCTCACAAACTTGTTTTCTAAATTGCTGACAACCTAATTAAACAACTTTATGTGTCAAAAAAAATTATTATGATGTGAATTGAATCTGTAGTTTTTTTTTTGGTAGGATGGCCATGTTTACTATGATAATTCTACCAATCCAGGAGTATGGGAGATCTTTCCATCTTCTGACATCTTCAATTTCTTCCTTTAAAGACTCAGTGTCTTTATCATGCATGTCTTTCACTTGCTTCATTAGGAAACAGACATTTTAAAATAAGTTTAAGCCCAATAATAAATTTTAAGTCTTACTAATGCATCGAATGATGTCCCTAATATGAGCCACTCTACTTTAATTTGTAGAAAAAAAAGTATAAGTATTCTTATTCTCTCATGTAATTACAAAGAATTGTTTGACCATGGCTTGTTATTGATTCACAGTTTGGATAATGTTTCCTTTCCTGTAACCAAACAATTACTTTACTCAGCATTCAATCAAATTCCTGGAAGTCTTTACTTCTAACCTGCCTGTTTTACTAACCCTCCAGCTTCTCTTTTATTTGATGTAATCATAATATTTGTCTCTTCCTCACAAACTCCAGCATCTGTTTCCTAGTTCCAACAGAACTCTTGGCTCTCCTAGTCATATCTCCCTGCGTGTGTTCTGTAGGGAGTTTTCTACCTGTCTCCAACTTTTTCTCTTAAAGATAAAACTGTGCTGCACTTCTTTACCACAACGTCCCATCATCTCACTTTTTGGGGGGTCAGGATAATTGAAATGACAACGCAATTTCTGTTGTAGGTCATGTCGTGTTTGGTAGTATAAGACCATATATTAGTTCTCAATCAGTCTGCTCAAAGGCCGAGGCCCATCTTTATATGGGCACTGTTATTTTCCTTGCTTGTACCTCCACATATCCACTTAAACTCCATAGGCAATTCTCAGGATCAGTTTGATGAAATTTCCAGTCTCATCCTACATTAGTCACTGGCATCAAAACTTTCTTTAAGAATAAAACATAAACATTTATTTCTTCCCTATTATTTCAATAAATGGCCATCACTAAACCTTGCATGGGTGTGTACTAGTTCCTCTATATGCTATTGTTGTTTAGCATGGGATTTTGGTGGGACTCCTAACAGCGGAAGTGGAGATGTCTCTGACTCTTTTGTCTATTCTTAGGATCCCTTCATCCTACTAGGTCGCCTTGCCTGAACTTGATATGAGGGTTTGTATTTAGGTTTATTGCATCTTCTCTAATATGATACACCCCAACCACAACCTCTTTCCCGCCACTCCTCCCCTCTCCCTGAAATCCATTGCTTCATTTCTCTTCAGAAAAGAGCAGGGTTTCCAGTGATATTAATGGACATAGAATAACAATGCAATAACAACTTTAGTTCCAGGATTGATTTTTTAGATTTGCATTTTACGGATTTTTGAGACAGGCTCTCTCTGTCTCTGTGTAGCTCTGACTGCCCTAGAACTCTCTCTGTAGGTCAGCCTGGCCTCTAACTCAGAGATGTTTTGCCTTTTCCTCCAGAGAGTTGGTATTAAAGACATGTGCCACCACTGCCTGGACAGATGCAGCTTTCTATAAGCAAATACCTCTAACTCCAAGAACTAACCCAAACGGTACTCAAAAGGAATCTGTCAGATAGATGTGTTCCATTTTACAGAATTTAGAAAATTAAAATATGTAAACCACACTTAACACTTATTCAGGTTTTTAATGGGCAACTGCTTTGAGCTCAGAAAAGTCTGATTAGAAGTTATGACCATCATAGTTATACCTACACAAATAAAGACAAATAATGGTTCAGCATATACCTAAAAAATAAAGCATTTTTTTGCTTAATATAATATACAACATATCACAGGTATATCAAACAATCCTACATGTCAGGCAGTTATAGAAAGATTAAATCAAATTATAAAGGGTATGTTAAATGAACAGAAAGGAATGGAAAATACTTCCAGAAGTAGATTGCATAATGCTTTGTAACCCAGAATTTTCTTATTGCTAATGAGAAAAGGAACAATGGCAGTAGAGAGACTTTGGATAGTAGAAAAATCTTCTGAATTAAATCAGCTGGTATATTTCAAGGATGTATTGACCTCACATTGGAAACCAGGAGATGTAGCACGTTGGGGAAGGGGTTTCACTCTTCTTTCCACAGGAAAAGAAAAGCTATGGATACCATCAAAATTAGTCAAGTTTCAGTTTGGAAAAGAGACTTATTGAGACAGAGAAATGACCATTCATCCATAGAGGTGACAACCTTACAGTGGTTATAGAAATCATCATAACTGTTGGGATAGGATTCTGTTTTTGTTTTTGCAGAAAAATATTCATCTTCAGAAAGTCAAGACATCTTGGACATTTAGATGCATAAAGAAGAAAAGATAGCTGTTCAGAATCATCAAGCAATTAGAAAACTGACTTATGGTATTGTACCATATCCTCTGCAGGGCAAAATTTCATTACCTGAAACATATATACATACACATACATGCATATACATACACACACATACACACACACACACACACACACATATATACTCTTCTCAGTACAGTGAATGTGTAAATCACTTAAAAATCAAGGCTGGCTTTGGAGTCAGACTATGGCTACTCATCTCTAAATATAAGCAAGTTGTTAAAAGAAAAATCTGGTATGAGACAGAAGGAAAAAAGAATTCAGGAAAGATTTTACTTATTACCATACCTATTTTTATCTCTATCATAACTTTCATTGAATTTTTGTCTACATGAATAATGTTTATGTTTTCCTCAATGAACAATACATTTTTCTAAAAAAAAACAATACATTTTTCTGCAATAATCTTTGAAATTTGCAGGAAGAATTTGGGGCCCCACAACAACGATTTCACCTGGCTATAATTGATATCATGATGCTGATAGTACTACTTTAAGATTGGTTTTGGGTGCCAGCTGCTCAAAATGATTCTAACTTGGTCAGCTGAAATGGTGCGCCTTCTTAAGTCATTATGGCCAGAGCTTCAAATGAGAACTTCAGAAAAACCCTACTGTCTATTCAGATACTAGTTGCAATTATACCAGACAGTAATCTTGAAACTTAACCACCATTTCAGTGTTACAGGATCCCATAGAAATAATATTGCCCCCATGATAGGCGTCTCTATTCATTTACTGTCTCCTCAAGAGCACAGGAATGCCTAGATTTTATTCCTCTCCTCTCACACTGTAGATATTTGTAAAGGTTTTACCTTTCCATTTCCATTATATTTGTATATTTATTTCACTGTAATATTTCTCAAGAGCCGTTCTTCTCACCTGACTCAAGTAACCTAAAGTGCCTTTTCAACATGCAAATTGTGAGAACACTTGATCAGAATGGCTGGGAACAGGTCCAGATATGTATGCACTTCTAACACATACCTATTGTGGTTGTTATAGGCATTTGAGTTCTAAAATTGAATGCTATTCTTTGGAAGATTCAGAAGAGCCATTAACAACAGAAGCAGCATCGACCACATTGTGAGTTCCCAGAGATCTAGGAAATAGCTATAATGACAAGAAAAGGGGGCATGGACAATTTAGTATATTGGAATTGGCTCATAGTGAATTTCTGCATAATGCAGCCAAGTCAAGATTGGGTTTTGATGCATTAGGTCTGTCTTCTTAATGTCTTTGATTCTGACTGTGGGATGAAGCAAGAAATCAGCTGAAGACAGACATTTATTAGTCTTACCTGTGAGAAGCACATTACAGATTTAACAACAAAGCTCTTTTTAGTGTGATGCTATGAATTGTGAAATCACTCAAAGGTCACTGAATTTTTCATGTTTTCATAGACAAAAACTGGAACTACAGTGACTGTCTGAAAAAAGAAACACACAAAGAGGGAAGATAAAAGAATGGAATAAGTAAAGAACATGCGTTGTAGAAATCAGGGCAGACAGAAAATTGGAGGAAGTATTAAAAGTAATTAATTTCTATTCAAATCTTTTCCAACTAATTGATTTTATAAGAAGACTTAGAAACTGCTTTCGTTACTAAACATCAACTATGGTGAATACCTCTTACTCTATTCTCCATTCTTCCTAATTTTTTTTTATTAAATTTAATGTTTGATTTTGTATCTTGATCACAGTTTCCCCTATCCCTTGCTGCTATTCCTTCCCAACACCCCGTTAACCTCCCCACAATACATTCCTTTTCCTCTGTTTCTGTTCAGAAGGGGGCAGACCTCCTATGAGTTTCATCAGTATGGCATATTAAGTTGGCATAAGTCTGAGTCCCTCTTACCATCAAGCAGCAGAGGGCAATCAATAGCATTAGCCATAGCCTGGGCTATTTAGGGGTTCTACAGGATACTTTTTAGCAAACAACTCACTGGAACTGGAGATTTTATTTGGTATCATATCATATGATGTATCATACAATTGTCTCCCCCATTATAAAGTGATTCTTTTTAAACTCATTTTATAAATTTATATTTGAGATATCTTATAATGTAGTAGGCTTTCTTTTTTTATTTTTTTAATTTATTTATTTATTAAGGATTTCTGCCTCCTCCCCGCCACCGCCTCCCATTTCCCTCCCCCCTCCCCCGATCAAGTCCCTCTCCCTCATCTGCTTGAAGAGCAATCAGGGTTCCCTGACCTGTGGGAAGTCCAAGGACCGCCCACCTCCATCCAGGTTCTCAACGGAAGAACTTCAAATGGCCAAAAGACACTTAAGGTCATGCTCAACTTCCTTAGCGATCAGGGAAATGCAAATCAAGACAACTTTAAGATACCATCTCACACCTGTCAGAATGGCTAAAATGAAAAACACCAATGATAGCCTTTGCTGGAGAGGGTGTGGAAAAAGGGGTACACTCATCCATTGCTGGTGGGAATGCAAACTCGTGCAACCACTTTGGAAAGCAGTGTGGCGGTTCCTCAGGAAATTCGGGATCAACCTACCCCTGGACCCAGCAATACCGCTCTTGGGAATATACCCAAGAGAGGCCCTATCATACAACAAAAGTATATGCTCAACTATGTTCATAGCAGCATTGTTTGTAACAGCCAGAACCTGGAAACAACCTAGATGCCCTTCAATGTAGTAGGCTTTCTGAGGCCACTAGAGGGCTTTGTAACCTAGTAATGGCCAACTGTGAGGGGCCATGTGGGGGCTAGAAATTGAATTCCAGTAATCTGGAAGATCAGACATATCAACCATTTATTTATCTCTCTGTCCCTGTGTTTTCCTTCTTTTATATTTTCATGTATTTTACAAGTATCTTATGAAAAGAAAGACACACTTTTTAATCTACCATATGAAAATGGGAGCTTCTATCCAACATTAATTCAAGTTTCACAACATGGCAATATCCTGACACTTTTATGAACTGAATGAAATTGGGTGTTAGATTTCATCACTTTGCCAGAATACCTGATATAATTATCTTTAGACACGGAAGATTTATTAGTAATGGTTTCAGAATCTTTTGTCTATGATCCTTTGGCCTTCTTGTTTTGGACATGATATCAGACTGTACATTGTGGTTTGATTAAACAAACACTAAAATTAAAAACTGAAACAGGAATGATGGAAGTTAGGTACGTCAAATGTTTATCTATTAAACTAATTGTCTCACAACATTGCTCTCAAAAGAAAAAGAATTAAGGAAGAAAGGACTGAAGATTTTAATTTTGGGCTAATTGAGTTTATGATTCAGCAAAATATCATGACAAAATAAATCTGTGAGCTTGTGGATTGAACTCTTAAATTTACTAAAACATATTAGCAGTGAAAACTATCTGATTGGATAATATGACCTAAGTAAAAAGATCAAAGCTGAGAAAAACGGTGGAGTGACACATTTTCTCATATCACATGGAAGCAGAAGAGCAATGAGGACCAATTTCCTGGGAAATAAATGGGAATAAGCTTGAACATTCTGCATTCTGGAAGTAAAGAGTGAGTTCAAAGCAGGAAGTTTTTAAATTAGAGGCACAGAGTTATGCATGGAATTTTATAATAAAAAGCTCACTCTGACTGACAGTAGCAATTTCAAAGAAGTCAGAAGGCAACTCAGACTGAAGTATTTTTATAGTGATCTGAGCATTTGTAAAAGTGTTTTTACAAGTGAAGTTAAAATTATTCTGAGCATTTTATTTTCTAATTAGAACAGGGAGGATAGAATCAGCATTTAGGATATAGGAAGGGTTTAATTGGCTTACTTCTTTGATTATAAGGTAAAATACTTTACAGGCATGTTCAGTTTGTCGGTTATGGCCTGCTTGAGCCTAAGAATAGTTATGGGTCTACTCCAACACACATTTAGATGACAGAACCATAGCACAACAGAAGATTGGACATGCCAAAGCTTCTTACACCAATGCTTGGGAGCTTATATTGGGCCTCAGTGTTGTAGACCTCCAGAGACAAAGGAAGGCAATTGCTTTAGTCCTTGAACAATCCCTTCCCTCTTTCTTAATATGAATTACAAGCATTACATCTTTTTTTTTTTTAAGTCACGTAATGCACATCAAGTAATGACTTCTGAGATATAGAAACTACCCAGGAAAAAATTCAATGACATTGGAAGAAAAGATATGACCAAGTAGGTATAATACTCAACAGGCAGTATGTGTAGAATAATGTAGGAGAAGAATGAGGAGAAGAAAAGGAGAAGAAGGAAACACCTCCCTGATACACATTTGGGCGTTTGGTCATAAAGAAGAATTGACACACTGAGTGACTTTCATTCTCTACTTTATATTCTATGAAGGGAAAGAGGAGAGGGGGGAGAAAGGGGAGAGAGAGAGAGAGAGAGAGAGAGAGAGAGAGAGAGAGAGAGAGAGAGAGGAGTTACTTTGAATAGAACAATGACACCCAGTAAAATACTGTTTATATACTCAGCTGGGATGTTACTTCTTCCTGGACTATTCTAAACAAAGAAGATGTGACATTTGTAAACTTGTAAACTTAGATGCATAATTCTTTGTTTGGCTAAATCATGGAAATCAGGAAAGTATGTTACCCCTGGGGCTTCATCTCTGACACTGTATGCAAAGCAACCTTACAATATGTATTTGTTGGATTTGTAAGTAAATGAACAAAATAACAAATGATCAATAATCCAGAATACTGAAGTTTGGGCCTCTAGGACCAAGAGGCTGTTGAGTAAAATGGTAAAAGAGCTGTATTTTGTAGCTATTTGTCTACTTTATCTTTTACTTTTCTATTATCATCTTAACAAAATGTAACCATTTAAACCAAACCCTTTTAAAATCTATTGCTTCCTAATGTAAAGGTTGATTTCCAGCCAAAATGTTTATTACTGATTTAATTCAACAAATATTAGAACAAATTAAAATTTGAAACATAAATATTTTTTAACAATATACAATTAATTTCACTGTTATTATTCCCATAACCATTTGCAAGCAGAAAGAATGGATACTCACATTCAGTGGTTTATTCAACCCCACAGAGGCCTGAGTCATTTCACTCAGCATATCCCTGTCTCTTTAGGCCCATCCAGGCCCCTTTTCCAGCCCATCTGGTCACCAGTGGTAGTTTTGGTGAATAACAGGCATCTTGAAATTTGCAGGCAAATGGATGGAGCTGGAAAACATCATACTGAGTGAGGTAACCAAGACATAGAAAGACAATTATCATATGTACTCACTCATAAATGGTTTTTAAACATAAAACAAAGAAAACCGGCCTACAGATCAGAATCCCAGAGAACCTACACAACAATGAGAACCCTAAGAGAGACATACAGGGATCTAGTCTACATGGGAAGTAGAAAAAGACAGTATCTCCCGAGTAAATGGGGAGCACGGGGGCCATGGGAGAGTATTGAAAGGGAGGGGAGAGGCAGGGAGGAGAGCAGAGAAAATTGGAGAACTCAATAAAATCAATTAAAAAAAGGCCAAATTTGACTATAAATCTTATGATTTCAAGGAAGAACAGTTTTTCTAGCATGGATAGTCTTTTAACCCAGAATGACAAAGCCCGCTCTTTCCCATGATTTAAGGTGTAGGGGCTGCAGATATGGCTCAGTCGTTAAGAGCACTGACTGTTCTTCCAGAGGACCCGGGTTCAATTCCCAGCACCCACATGGCAGCTCACAACTGTCTGAAGATCCAGTTCCAGGGGATCTGACACCTTCACACCAATGCACATAAAATAAAGTTAAATAAAGCCTAAACATATTTTTTTTAAAAAAGATTTAAGGTGTAGTCTCAGTTCATCTTTTGTGTGTGTGTGTTTCAAGGAAACCTGTTGCCCATGTTGGCATATTTACTCCTGCTCTTGCAGATGTATGAGCTATCCCAAGCATAACGTGGCCACAGATGGCCAAATGCTCCCTTTAATCAATCTCTTGCTGTGCTTCTGCAACTGCCACTGCAGCCAATGCCCAGATACTGCACACTGGTGGTATGAAGCACTCATCTATTTAATTTGAACAAAACACAATGTAGCATCTTTATCTTGCAGTATTGAAGAGCATAAATATTTACTGCTCATGAACCCTCTCTATTTCAAGGACAATCGCTTTGCCTGAGCTAAGGGATTTCTATATATTTGACCTTTCTCTTTAAAACAAGTAGGCAGATGGATAGAGTGTTTTGATCTTCCCCCACTGACTTTATAATCATTTCATGGAATATTTGTGCCCTTGGACCAATAGAGAAAGGACACAATGTATTATATCAACAAAATGTTACTATTGTGATCTCCTTCATGGGATGCCAGTTTCAGACTTGTTCGCCAAAATCAATCTGAATCTCTGTATACTTGCCTAGATCATATATCAGTGGAGGGGAAGCTTTCATGTCTACAGCTCCAACACCTGCTTGTGAAATTGAGCTGCAGCGTTGCAAGAGCTTTTATCATCCATTACCTTCAGGGTAAATGCAGTGTTTCTGACTGTTCTTAGCACACTGGATAGATTTAAGCAAGTAGAGGAAACGCAAAATAAGGCAAAAGGCATGATCTTATAAGATGAATCTGTTTTTTGTACCACCATCAAAACGCAGACGTCAGGTCAAAAGAAGCATGGAGCCCAGAGGGGCCTTGTTGGTCTATTATCTCAACATTCCAGATGAAGGCAAGAAGACTGGGAGTTTAGTGCCATCTTCGGATAAATTGAGACTTGTGTCTCAAAAAACTACAGCAAAACAGCAAGCAAACAAACAAACAAAAAAACAAAAAGGTGGCTTTGGGTTTTGTACCAATCCTAATACAATGAGAAGGTTAAAGACACATTTGTAAGGAGGAACAAGGTGCTCTGATACTGGGCGATTACATGGGTTTACCCTTCCCTCTCTCCCCTTCTTCATATTAATACATACATTTCGAAGCGTGACTACTCAAACACTATGGTAAAATAGTGTTTTTACATTTTATATAGAAATATAAAATGTATATATTTCTTCTTGCCTATCAAGAATCTGATGTTACGAGAATATCCTAAATGGGTTTAACATTGTCCAAATACAACTTTCCTTTTATCTATCTGAATTTTAGTTATGATTTCTGTCAATTAATGACATCAAAATAATATCTGAAAGAGCCCAGGCAACTTACAAACACAATTTACCCTTTGGGATGGTGTCTATTTTTATGAGAATAAATAGAAAAACAGGATTTAAGTTTCAAGAGCAAAAAGGATTTTTGGACACTATAAAAAGCCACTTCGTCATATAGCAAATAGTACACTCAAAAGGAAGTTTGGTGATGAGGCTGTTGCCAAGGATATGAATTAGGCACTGGGTCAGATTGCTAGTATGAGAAGAAGAAAAAAATCAGAAATAGAAAAATAATACAGCCTTAAAGAATTATTATCAGTGTTTTAAGAAAAGAATTCTTATTTTGTTAAATAAAATTTAGCAAATTTAATTCTGTTGTTAAATTTATGCAGAAAGCTGTGTGATGCTTGATATATTGATATTTATTCCTATATGTAATAATGAAATCATATTAATAATTATAAAACATTGAAAAAAGAAACTTAATTAAATATAATTATTTGTAACTACACTTGTATTGCAGAAATTGTATTGCAATATCCAGTGATTTTTCTCTGAACACTTCACTAAAACTACAAATGTAGAATTTTCAGATACTACAGTATGTGAAATATACTGATGTGGGATTATCCTCTGAATGCTGTGATTACTATTAATGAATAAAGAAATTTCTTTGGACCTATAGCAGGGCAGAACAGAAGTAGGCAGGGAAAACTAAACTGAATGCTGGGAGAAAGAAGGCAGAGTAAGGGAGAAGCCATGGAGCCACCATCATGCCAAAACTTTGCTGGTAAGCCACAGCCACATGGCAATACACAGATTAATGGAAATGGGTTAGTTTAGGATATAAGAGTTAGCCAGAATTACCCTTAAGCTATTGGCCAAGGAGTATTCCAAAAATATAGTTTCTGTGTGGTTACTTTGGGAGTCTGGGCAGCCAGAACACACAAGCAGACTCCTACTAGAGTCATAGGGTGGTGTTTGTTTTTATACAGCATAAAATTGTATTAGTTCATACATTTCCTGAAAATACGAAGTAGTTTACCATTGTTTTTTAAACTTGTAACTTAAGTTTACATGATTCTGAGTCCCATTGTCTTTCATCATGCTGTACGGCTTGGAAATAGCACTTCATCCCACTTTGGTTACACACAAAAAAATTCAAAATAGACCTTAATATTACTGTTAGTAACAATGGAGAAAATCTCTCTTAGGAGCACTCATTATAAAAATAAGGTTGAATGGATAGTACTGTTTCTTAGGATTTCTATTGCTCTGATGAAACATCTTGACAGAAGTCAACTTGGCAGAAAAGGGTTTATTTATTTGTCTTACATATGCTGAATTACAGTTGGAAGCAAAGGCAATAATTCAAACCAGGTGGGAATCTGGAGGCAGGAGTGATGCAGAGGTCATGCAGGAGTGATGCTTACTAGCTTGGCCTTCACAGATTGCACAGCCTGCGTTTTTCTTATAGAACCCAGGCCCACCATCTCAGGGTATCCCCACCAACAATGGGATTTGGCCCCTCCCCATCAATCACTAATTAAGAAAATGTGTGCAGGCTAGGCTTCCCACAGTTCAGTCTTACGGAAGCAGTTTGTCAATTGGGGTTTCCTCCTCTCAGATAACTCTAGCTTGTTTCAAGTGCATTGTATGTAACTCCAAAGTCATTAATAAAATATTGCATTGAAGAAAAATTAGAAGTAAATAGTGTTTGTCACCTTTCCTAAATCTATGTTGCTGTAACACACATGCCATTGATAAACTGTCGTGTGCTATTTAAGATTATTTAAAGTGGACTCTGAGACTCTGATCCTCTCGTGTTTTTATCAAGTGTCCTTCAAAACCTTTTTTTCCCCCCTAGCTCAGCCTGTCCTCAGTCCATAAGAGAGATAGAAACAAAACAGAAATCAGCTAATAGTATTAAAATATTTCATCTGGGAGAACAGCTAGAAGGCTTCTGATAGACGTTGTTATGGTTCGTCCCATTGTAGGACACTGCCGGTTGTGGGAACCTGTTCATGGGCAGCAGACAACTCTCAGTCAGGAGCTGTGCTGGCTGCCTCCATGGGACTCCCCCAGTCAGGCTGCTGCATGGTGTAAGACCCTGGTTTGATGGAGATGCCTTTGTTTCTGTGTTCAGTCCTCTCTCTTCCCTGTTGCCAGTGCTTGATTTGATGTTTTCCTATCTGCTACTTCTGTCAATTTGTTCCTTTCTGTTTGTTCTTTAACTTTTGCTAGCTACCTGATTACTAAATCCATCTATTTGGAACTCAAAGTTTGGCTATGTAGAACATATCCTGGCCTGTATAAAACATGTCCTTTATTCTTCCCAAAAGAATTATCCTTTGATTTTGGGTTTTCATTTATGAGTTGTTACATTGAGGCTAACTCCTATGACTCCTCAGATAATGACTGGCACATCTTTCCAGGTCATACATCATACGACATTTCTCTGGGTATCAGAAACACTCTCTAAACACACAAAGTTTTTAATTCATACAAGGAAAGCTGCAGAACAGGTTTGGACTCATTAAAACATGCTTTTCTTCATTTTTGACTCTGTTGTGTGAAAGTACATTTAAAGAGCTTTATAAGCAGTCTATCAAAGAAAACCCACAGATAAAGCACAGAACAAGAGATGATTATGATTAGATAATTTTAAAGACAGCCCTTCTCTTTGGTTCATTGCATGAACCAATATATTTCCTTAGAATCTGATATGGTTTGTTAAGGAGATGAAAGAATCTGGATATGTATGACATAATTGTTTTTCTGTTTCATTGATCTCAGTTTTATGTAAAGGACACCAAATTTGCTGAGTTTCATTTTGCTGTCTCACTGAACAGGAAAGATTATGGTAGATTGAATTTTATATTTTATGTATCTTAACACTGTCTGAGTTTATTGATTGCATGGATGTGCAGGGTGGCACATGTCTTCAGATGCCTCCCAGGTTAAAATGGATGCAAATTTCTAACACACTTGGGGTCCCTCAGACAGAAAAGAAATTTAGAAAAGAATCAAGACTGTTCTAAAATTGAGAAGTCTGGGCTCTTGTAATTACTATAACAGAACAAGAATAAACACATAATTTATATAAAATAAAAATTTCTAGCCTTACACTGGCCACAATAATGAGTGAGATACTAACAATATTAAAATTCTTTTAAGTCATTGAGGTCACATAAATGCACCTTAAATATAAAAGGTTTTCTTTAAAGATAAAAATTCAATACTTGTGGCCTGGAAAGACTGCTCAGTGGTTAACAACATTGTGTGCTCTTCCAAGGGACCTGAGTTCCATTCCCAGCACCCACATGGCAGCTCACAATTGTCCATAATTGCAGTTCCAGGAGACCTGACACTATGGTAAAAACACCAAACACATAATTTAGAAATAAATAAATTTTAAAAAGCATTATAAAAATCTAATCCCTTATAGCATGTAATTAACAACATTTTAAATAATATCAAGTAGTACTGGGATACTTATCTTTTACATTAGTTACTTTTCTACTATAAAGATAAAAATCATGACCAAGGTAGCCTTGTATAGAAGAAAGCACAGAGAGATAGAGCCATATAGGATAAGACATGACAGCAAGCTGCAGTCATGATAGCAGAAGCAGGAAACTGAGGTCTCACATCTTGAACTGCTACTTCAAAGTCGAGAGAGCAAACTAGAAGTAGCGACAGTCTTTAAACTCTTGAAACTAGCCCATTAACATACTTCTTCAAACAAGAAAACACTTCCTAAAACCTACATGAACAGTGCCACTAACTAACCCAGTATTCAGGTGCCCAGGACTTTGTGGTCCATCTCTTTCATACCTGCACACCTCTATCTCTGCCTCCAGGAGAAACAAGTGATACACAGGAGATAGAAGTATTTCTTCAAAATGAGAAACAAGCAATCATACGAGGCAATAAGGAGAACCATTATTGATCCAATTGCGCTTAGGTGAAATAGTAAAGAAAACTGAAAACACTGCATTTGATCATGTAGGAAGACAAGGAATAGAGTTATTCGTGAACTGGAGTGGTATGGTCCACTAGAACATAGAAACTGAAAACTTGGGGTCAGACACAGTTCTCTGCTGCTTATTAGCTAACAATCTTAGGCAATAATTTAATATCCCTGTACATTTGTTCCTACCCCTTCCTGCCTTCACAAACTTGCTTAAATGTTATTGGGTTATATAAGTGAATATATATATGTATATATATATATATTCACTTA